>NC_090058.1:18189513-18467567 GCF_038355195.1 Osmerus mordax | reverse complement strand
TACCCCAACAAGTAGCACTTACTCTTTTATAAGGACAAGCCAATGCCATTGTTAGGGTACCGATCGCAACAATCCAAAGACAGATTTAGTTTGGACTCTCAGTGCAAACATTGCACCTAAATGCAGGTATATTTACTACAGGCAGTGTAAAATGCAAAGAAGATTGCTAACACTGGTCAAATATAGAAAAGGAACAGACTGATCACACTGCCCCAAAGACAAGCACTGAAGAACATTGAAATCAATCAAGGCTTCAATTTAAAGCAATGTAATAGTGGAATTTAGAAGCACATGACAAACACAATGTGTATGAATAACAGATGTAAAAGTCACAGAAGACTACCCCAACAAGTAGCACTTACTCTGTTATAAGTACAAGCCAATGCCATTGTTAGGGTACCGATCGCAACAATCCAAAGGCAGAATTAGTTGGGACTCTTAGTGCAAACATTGCACCTAAATGCAGGTACATTTACTACAGGCAGTGTAAAATGCAAAGAAGATTGCTAACACAGGTCAAATATAGAGAATGAACAGACAGATCACACTGCCCCCAAAGACAAGCACTGAAGAACATTGAAATCAATCAAGGCTTCAATTTAAAGCAATGTAATAGTGGAATTTAGAAGCACATGACAAACACAATGTGTATGAATAACAGATGTAAAAGTCACAGAAGACTACCCCAACAAGTAGCACTTACTCTGTTATAAGTACAAGCCAATGCCATTGTTAGGGTACCGATCGCAACAATCCAAAGGCAGAATTAGTTGGGACTCTTAGTGCAAACATTGCACCAAATACAGGTATATTTACTACAGGCAGTGTCAAATGCAAAGACGATTGCTAACACTGGTCAAATATAGAAAAGGAAGAGACAGACCACACTGCCCCAAAGACAAGCACTGAAGAACATTGAAATCAATCAAGGCTTCAATTTAAAGTAATATAATAGTGGGATTTTGAAGCACATGACAAACACAATGTGTATAAATAACAGATGTAAAAGTCACAGAAGACTACCCCAACAAGTAGCACTTACTCTTTTATAAGGACAAGTCAATGCCATTGTTAGGGTACCGATCGCAACGATCCAAAGATAGATTTAGTTGGGACTCTCAGTGCAAACATTGCACCTAAATGCAGGTACATTTACTACAGGCAGTGTAAAATACAAAGAAGATTGCTAACACTGGTCAAATATCGAGAAGGAACAGACAGATCACACTGCCCCAAAGACAAGCACTGAAGAACATTGAAATCAATCAAGGCTTCACTGTAAGGTCATGTAAGTGTGGGATTTAGAGGCCCATGACAAATGACATGTGTATGAATAACAGATGTAAAAGTCACAGAAGACTACCCCAACAAGTAGCACTTACTCTTTTATAAGGACAAGTCAATGCCATTGTTAGGGTACCGATCGCAACGATCCAAAGATAGATTTAGTTGGGACTCTCAGTGCAAACATTGCACCTAAATGCAGGTACATTTACTACAGGCAGTGTAAAATGCAAAGAAGATTGCTAACACTGGTCAAATATAGAAAAGGAAGAGACAGACCACACCGCCCCAAAGACAAGCACTGAAGAACATTGAAATCAATCAAGGCTTCAATTTAAAGCAATGCAATAGTGGAATTTAGAAGCACATGACAAACACAATATGTATAAATAACAGATGTAAAAGTCACAAAAAACTACCCCAACAAGCAGCACTTACTCTGTTATAAGGACAAGCCAATACCATTGTTAGGGTACCGATCGCAACAATCCAAAGACAGATTTAGTTGGGACTCTCCGTGCAAACATTGCACCTAAATGCAGGTATATTTACTACAGGCAGTGTAAAATGCAAAGAAGATTGCTAACACTGGTCAAATATAGAGAAGGAACAGACTGATCACACTGCCCCAAAGACAAGCACTGAAGAACATTGAAATCAATCAAGGCTTCAATTTAAAGCAATGTAATAGTGGAATTTAGAAGCACATGACAAACACAATGTGTATGAATAACAGATGTAAAAGTCACAGAAGACTACCCCAACAAGTAGCACTTACTCTGTTATAAGGACAAGCCAATGCCATTGTTAGGGTACCGATCGCAACAATCCAAAGACAGATTTGGTTGGGACTCTCCGTGCAAACATTGCACCTAAATGCAGGTACATTTACTACAGGCAGTGTAAAATGCAAAGAAGATTGCTAACACTGGTCAAATATAGAGAAGGAACAGACTGATCACACTGCCCCAAAGACAAGCACTGAAGAACATTGAAATCAATCAAGGCTTCAATTTAAAGCAATTTAATAGTGGAATTTAGAAACACATGACAAACACAATGTGTATGAATAACAGATGTAAAAGTCACAGAAGACTACCCCAACAAGTAGCACTTACTCTGTTATAAGGACAAGCCAATGCCATTGTTAGGGTACCGATCGCAACAATCCAAAGACAGATTTGGTTGGGACTCAGGTACTTAAGCTTGACGAGTGCTCTGCCTTTATCTAAGGTTCGTCATTTGAATCAAGAGAAACTATTTCACACATTCAAAACATTAGGATTGAGAGGAGTTTTGGTTCTCTGCCTTAAAGGCCCAATTATTTGAATGGTCTACTAGACTTGAGTCTTTTCCGATGCAAAAACAGCAGTTACAGACAAGCAAACTTCATACAGCACTCATTCTATATAGAGTTTCTAGACAACTATTGTAACCTATTGTAAATACATGCAAACTTAATGGAGCATGCAGGCAATGTGTGGTTCCCAATAACTTGATACTCTAACAAAGTTCAATTAACTTCAGAAAAAGAACATCAAAAATGTATCTTGTAAGGGGAGCCATTCTGGTAATTCCCACAGTCATATAAAATTAGTTGCCATCCGTTGAAGAATAATACCCCAACTTAATAGCACTTTCTGTGATTAGACGAAAGAGAGTCACTCAAGTTGAAGGATAATTCTCAATGAACTTGATACGGAGGAAATTGACCAGAGGAAATTATAGAGAAAGAACAGACACAGATCACACTACCCCAAAGAGAAGCACTTATGAACATTGAAATCAATCAACGTTTCACTTTAAGGTAATGTCCCCCAACTTAATAGCACTTTCTGTGATTAGAGAAAAGAGAGTCACTCAAGTTGAAGGATAATTCTCAATGAACTTGATACGGAGGAAATTGACCAGAGGAAATTATAGAGAAGGAACAGACACAGATCACACTACCCCCAAGAGAAGCACTTATAAACATTGAAATCAATCAATGCTTCACTGTAAGGTCATGTAAGTGTGGGATTTAGAGGCCCATGACAAATGACATGTGTATGAATGACAGATGTAAAAGTCACAGAAGACTACCCCAACAAGTAGCACTTACTCTGTTATAAGTACAAGCCAATGCCATTGTTAGGGTACCGATCGCAACAATCCAAAGGCAGAATTAGTTGGGACTCTTAGTGCAAACATTGCACCTAAATGCAGGTACATTTACTACAGGCAGTGTAAAATGCAAAGAAGATTGCTAACACAGGTCAAATATAGAGAATGAACAGACAGATCACACTGCCCCCAAAGACAAGCACTGAAGAACATTGAAATCAATCAAGGCTTCAATTTAAAGCAATGTAATAGTGGAATTTAGAAGCACATGACAAACACAATGTGTATGAATAACAGATGTAAAAGTCACAGAAGACTACCCCAACAAGTAGCACTTACTCTGTTATAAGTACAAGCCAATGCCATTGTTAGGGTACCGATCGCAACAATCCAAAGGCAGAATTAGTTGGGACTCTTAGTGCAAACATTGCACCAAATACAGGTATATTTACTACAGGCAGTGTCAAATGCAAAGACAATTGCTAACACTGGTCAAATATAGAAAAGGAAGAGACAGACCACACTGCCCCAAAGACAAGCACTGAAGAACATTGAAATCAATCAAGGCTTCAATTTAAAGTAATATAATAGTGGGATTTTGAAGCACATGACAAACACAATGTGTATAAATAACAGATGTAAAAGTCACAGAAGACTACCCCAACAAGTAGCACTTACTCTTTTATAAGGACAAGTCAATGCCATTGTTAGGGTACCGATCGCAACGATCCAAAGATAGATTTAGTTGGGACTCTCAGTGCAAACATTGCACCTAAATGCAGGTACATTTACTACAGGCAGTGTAAAATACAAAGAAGATTGCTAACACTGGTCAAATATCGAGAAGGAACAGACAGATCACACTGCCCCAAAGACAAGCACTGAAGAACATTGAAATCAATCAAGGCTTCACTGTAAGGTCATGTAAGTGTGGGATTTAGAGGCCCATGACAAATGACATGTGTATGAATAACAGATGTAAAAGTCACAGAAGACTACCCCAACAAGTAGCACTTACTCTTTTATAAGGACAAGTCAATGCCATTGTTAGGGTACCGATCGCAACGATCCAAAGATAGATTTAGTTGGGACTCTCAGTGCAAACATTGCACCTAAATGCAGGTACATTTACTACAGGCAGTGTAAAATGCAAAGAAGATTGCTAACACTGGTCAAATATAGAAAAGGAAGAGACAGACCACACCGCCCCAAAGACAAGCACTGAAGAACATTGAAATCAATCAAGGCTTCAATTTAAAGCAATGCAATAGTGGAATTTAGAAGCACATGACAAACACAATATGTATAAATAACAGATGTAAAAGTCACAAAAAACTACCCCAACAAGCAGCACTTACTCTGTTATAAGGACAAGCCAATACCATTGTTAGGGTACCGATCGCAACAATCCAAAGACAGATTTAGTTGGGACTCTCCGTGCAAACATTGCACCTAAATGCAGGTATATTTACTACAGGCAGTGTAAAATGCAAAGAAGATTGCTAACACTGGTCAAATATAGAGAAGGAACAGACTGATCACACTGCCCCAAAGACAAGCACTGAAGAACATTGAAATCAATCAAGGCTTCAATTTAAAGCAATGTAATAGTGGAATTTAGAAGCACATGACAAACACAATGTGTATGAATAACAGATGTAAAAGTCACAGAAGACTACCCCAACAAGTAGCACTTACTCTGTTATAAGTACAAGCCAATGCCATTGTTAGGGTACCGATCGCAACAATCCAAAGGCAGAATTAGTTGGGACTCTTAGTGCAAACATTGCACCTAAATGCAGGTACATTTACTACAGGCAGTGTAAAATGTAAAGAAGATTGCTAACACAGGTCAAATATAGAGAATGAACAGACAGATCACACTGCCCCCAAAGACAAGCACTGAAGAACATTGAAATCAATCAAGGCTTCAATTTAAAGCAATGTAATAGTGGAATTTAGAAGCACATGACAAACACAATGTGTATGAATAACAGATGTAAAAGTCACAGAAGACTACCCCAACAAGTAGCACTTACTCTGTTATAAGTACAAGCCAATGCCATTGTTAGGGTACCGATCGCAACAATCCAAAGGCAGAATTAGTTGGGACTCTTAGTGCAAACATTGCACCTAAATGCAGGTACATTTACTACAGGCAGTGTAAAATGTAAAGAAGATTGCTAACACAGGTCAAATATAGAGAATGAACAGACAGATCACACTGCCCCCAAAGACAAGCACTGAAGAACATTGAAATCAATCAAGGCTTCAATTTAAAGCAATGTAATAGTGGAATTTAGAAGCACATGACAAACACAATGTGTATGAATAACAGATGTAAAAGTCACAGAAGACTACCCCAACAAGTAGCACTTACTCTGTTATAAGTACAAGCCAATGCCATTGTTAGGGTACCGATCGCAACAATCCAAAGGCAGAATTAGTTGGGACTCTTAGTGCAAACATTGCACCAAATACAGGTATATTTACTACAGGCAGTGTCAAATGCAAAGACGATTGCTAACACTGGTCAAATATAGAAAAGGAAGAGACAGACCACACTGCCCCAAAGACAAGCACTGAAGAACATTGAAATCAATCAACGCTTCACTTTCAGGTAATGTAAGTGTGGGATTTAGTGGGCCATGACAAACACAATGTGTATAAATAACAGATGTAAAAGTCACAGAAAACTACCCCAACAAGTAGCACTTACTCTTTTATAAGGACAAGCCAATGCCATTGTTAGGGTACCGATCGCAACAATCCAAAGACAGATTTAGTTTGGACTCTCAGTGCAAACATTGCACCTAAATGCAGGTATATTTACTACAGGCAGTGTAAAATGCAAAGAAGATTGCTAACACTGGTCAAATATAGAAAAGGAACAGACTGATCACACTGCCCCAAAGACAAGCACTGAAGAACATTGAAATCAATCAAGGCTTCAATTTAAAGCAATGTAATAGTGGAATTTAGAAGCACATGACAAACACAATGTGTATGAATAACAGATGTAAAAGTCACAGAAGACTACCCCAACAAGTAGCACTTACTCTGTTATAAGTACAAGCCAATGCCATTGTTAGGGTACCGATCGCAACAATCCAAAGACAGATTTAGTTGGGACTCTCCGTGCAAACATTGCACCTAAATGCAGGTATATTTACTACAGGCAGTGTAAAATGCAAAGAAGATTGCTAACACTGGTCAAATATAGAGAAGGAACAGACTGATCACACTGCCCCAAAGACAAGCACTGAAGAACATTGAAATCAATCAAGGCTTCAATTTAAAGCAATGTAATAGTGGAATTTAGAAGCACATGACAAACACAATGTGTATGAATAACAGATGTAAAAGTCACAGAAGACTACCCCAACAAGTAGCACTTACTCTGTTATAAGTACAAGCCAATGCCATTGTTAGGGTACCGATCGCAACAATCCAAAGGCAGAATTAGTTGGGACTCTTAGTGCAAACATTGCACCTAAATGCAGGTACATTTACTACAGGCAGTGTAAAATGTAAAGAAGATTGCTAACACAGGTCAAATATAGAGAATGAACAGACAGATCACACTGCCCCCAAAGACAAGCACTGAAGAACATTGAAATCAATCAAGGCTTCAATTTAAAGCAATGTAATAGTGGAATTTAGAAGCACATGACAAACACAATGTGTATGAATAACAGATGTAAAAGTCACAGAAGACTACCCCAACAAGTAGCACTTACTCTGTTATAAGTACAAGCCAATGCCATTGTTAGGGTACCGATCGCAACAATCCAAAGGCAGAATTAGTTGGGACTCTTAGTGCAAACATTGCACCTAAATGCAGGTACATTTACTACAGGCAGTGTAAAATGTAAAGAAGATTGCTAACACAGGTCAAATATAGAGAATGAACAGACAGATCACACTGCCCCCAAAGACAAGCACTGAAGAACATTGAAATCAATCAAGGCTTCAATTTAAAGCAATGTAATAGTGGAATTTAGAAGCACATGACAAACACAATGTGTATGAATAACAGATGTAAAAGTCACAGAAGACTACCCCAACAAGTAGCACTTACTCTGTTATAAGTACAAGCCAATGCCATTGTTAGGGTACCGATCGCAACAATCCAAAGGCAGAATTAGTTGGGACTCTTAGTGCAAACATTGCACCAAATACAGGTATATTTACTACAGGCAGTGTCAAATGCAAAGACGATTGCTAACACTGGTCAAATATAGAAAAGGAAGAGACAGACCACACTGCCCCAAAGACAAGCACTGAAGAACATTGAAATCAATCAACGCTTCACTTTCAGGTAATGTAAGTGTGGGATTTAGTGGGCCATGACAAACACAATGTGTATAAATAACAGATGTAAAAGTCACAGAAAACTACCCCAACAAGTAGCACTTACTCTTTTATAAGGACAAGCCAATGCCATTGTTAGGGTACCGATCGCAACAATCCAAAGACAGATTTAGTTTGGACTCTCAGTGCAAACATTGCACCTAAATGCAGGTATATTTACTACAGGCAGTGTAAAATGCAAAGAAGATTGCTAACACTGGTCAAATATAGAAAAGGAACAGACTGATCACACTGCCCCAAAGACAAGCACTGAAGAACATTGAAATCAATCAAGGCTTCAATTTAAAGCAATGTAATAGTGGAATTTAGAAGCACATGACAAACACAATGTGTATGAATAACAGATGTAAAAGTCACAGAAGACTACCCCAACAAGTAGCACTTACTCTGTTATAAGTACAAGCCAATGCCATTGTTAGGGTACCGATCGCAACAATCCAAAGGCAGAATTAGTTGGGACTCTTAGTGCAAACATTGCACCTAAATGCAGGTACATTTACTACAGGCAGTGTAAAATGCAAAGAAGATTGCTAACACAGGTCAAATATAGAGAATGAACAGACAGATCACACTGCCCCCAAAGACAAGCACTGAAGAACATTGAAATCAATCAAGGCTTCAATTTAAAGCAATGTAATAGTGGAATTTAGAAGCACATGACAAACACAATGTGTATGAATAACAGATGTAAAAGTCACAGAAGACTACCCCAACAAGTAGCACTTACTCTGTTATAAGTACAAGCCAATGCCATTGTTAGGGTACCGATCGCAACAATCCAAAGGCAGAATTAGTTGGGACTCTTAGTGCAAACATTGCACCAAATACAGGTATATTTACTACAGGCAGTGTCAAATGCAAAGACGATTGCTAACACTGGTCAAATATAGAAAAGGAAGAGACAGACCACACTGCCCCAAAGACAAGCACTGAAGAACATTGAAATCAATCAAGGCTTCAATTTAAAGTAATATAATAGTGGGATTTTGAAGCACATGACAAACACAATGTGTATAAATAACAGATGTAAAAGTCACAGAAGACTACCCCAACAAGTAGCACTTACTCTTTTATAAGGACAAGTCAATGCCATTGTTAGGGTACCGATCGCAACGATCCAAAGATAGATTTAGTTGGGACTCTCAGTGCAAACATTGCACCTAAATGCAGGTACATTTACTACAGGCAGTGTAAAATACAAAGAAGATTGCTAACACTGGTCAAATATCGAGAAGGAACAGACAGATCACACTGCCCCAAAGACAAGCACTGAAGAACATTGAAATCAATCAAGGCTTCACTGTAAGGTCATGTAAGTGTGGGATTTAGAGGCCCATGACAAATGACATGTGTATGAATAACAGATGTAAAAGTCACAGAAGACTACCCCAACAAGTAGCACTTACTCTTTTATAAGGACAAGTCAATGCCATTGTTAGGGTACCGATCGCAACGATCCAAAGATAGATTTAGTTGGGACTCTCAGTGCAAACATTGCACCTAAATGCAGGTACATTTACTACAGGCAGTGTAAAATGCAAAGAAGATTGCTAACACTGGTCAAATATAGAAAAGGAAGAGACAGACCACACCGCCCCAAAGACAAGCACTGAAGAACATTGAAATCAATCAAGGCTTCAATTTAAAGCAATGCAATAGTGGAATTTAGAAGCACATGACAAACACAATATGTATAAATAACAGATGTAAAAGTCACAAAAAACTACCCCAACAAGCAGCACTTACTCTGTTATAAGGACAAGCCAATACCATTGTTAGGGTACCGATCGCAACAATCCAAAGACAGATTTAGTTGGGACTCTCCGTGCAAACATTGCACCTAAATGCAGGTATATTTACTACAGGCAGTGTAAAATGCAAAGAAGATTGCTAACACTGGTCAAATATAGAGAAGGAACAGACTGATCACACTGCCCCAAAGACAAGCACTGAAGAACATTGAAATCAATCAAGGCTTCAATTTAAAGCAATGTAATAGTGGAATTTAGAAGCACATGACAAACACAATGTGTATGAATAACAGATGTAAAAGTCACAGAAGACTACCCCAACAAGTAGCACTTACTCTGTTATAAGTACAAGCCAATGCCATTGTTAGGGTACCGATCGCAACAATCCAAAGGCAGAATTAGTTGGGACTCTTAGTGCAAACATTGCACCTAAATGCAGGTACATTTACTACAGGCAGTGTAAAATGTAAAGACGATTGCTAACACTGGTCAAATATAGAAAAGGAAGAGACAGACCACACTGCCCCAAAGACAAGCACTGAAGAACATTGAAATCAATCAACGCTTCACTTTCAGGTAATGTAAGTGTGGGATTTAGTGGGCCATGACAAACACAATGTGTATAAATAACAGATGTAAAAGTCACAGAAAACTACCCCAACAAGTAGCACTTACTCTTTTATAAGGACAAGCCAATGCCATTGTTAGGGTACCGATCGCAACAATCCAAAGACAGATTTAGTTTGGACTCTCAGTGCAAACATTGCACCTAAATGCAGGTATATTTACTACAGGCAGTGTAAAATGCAAAGAAGATTGCTAACACTGGTCAAATATAGAAAAGGAACAGACTGATCACACTGCCCCAAAGACAAGCACTGAAGAACATTGAAATCAATCAAGGCTTCAATTTAAAGCAATGTAATAGTGGAATTTAGAAGCACATGACAAACACAATGTGTATGAATAACAGATGTAAAAGTCACAGAAGACTACCCCAACAAGTAGCACTTACTCTGTTATAAGTACAAGCCAATGCCATTGTTAGGGTACCGATCGCAACAATCCAAAGGCAGAATTAGTTGGGACTCTTAGTGCAAACATTGCACCTAAATGCAGGTACATTTACTACAGGCAGTGTAAAATGCAAAGAAGATTGCTAACACAGGTCAAATATAGAGAATGAACAGACAGATCACACTGCCCCCAAAGACAAGCACTGAAGAACATTGAAATCAATCAAGGCTTCAATTTAAAGCAATGTAATAGTGGAATTTAGAAGCACATGACAAACACAATGTGTATGAATAACAGATGTAAAAGTCACAGAAGACTACCCCAACAAGTAGCACTTACTCTGTTATAAGTACAAGCCAATGCCATTGTTAGGGTACCGATCGCAACAATCCAAAGGCAGAATTAGTTGGGACTCTTAGTGCAAACATTGCACCAAATACAGGTATATTTACTACAGGCAGTGTCAAATGCAAAGACGATTGCTAACACTGGTCAAATATAGAAAAGGAAGAGACAGACCACACTGCCCCAAAGACAAGCACTGAAGAACATTGAAATCAATCAAGGCTTCAATTTAAAGTAATATAATAGTGGGATTTTGAAGCACATGACAAACACAATGTGTATAAATAACAGATGTAAAAGTCACAGAAGACTACCCCAACAAGTAGCACTTACTCTTTTATAAGGACAAGTCAATGCCATTGTTAGGGTACCGATCGCAACGATCCAAAGATAGATTTAGTTGGGACTCTCAGTGCAAACATTGCACCTAAATGCAGGTACATTTACTACAGGCAGTGTAAAATACAAAGAAGATTGCTAACACTGGTCAAATATCGAGAAGGAACAGACAGATCACACTGCCCCAAAGACAAGCACTGAAGAACATTGAAATCAATCAAGGCTTCACTGTAAGGTCATGTAAGTGTGGGATTTAGAGGCCCATGACAAATGACATGTGTATGAATAACAGATGTAAAAGTCACAGAAGACTACCCCAACAAGTAGCACTTACTCTTTTATAAGGACAAGTCAATGCCATTGTTAGGGTACCGATCGCAACGATCCAAAGATAGATTTAGTTGGGACTCTCAGTGCAAACATTGCACCTAAATGCAGGTACATTTACTACAGGCAGTGTAAAATGCAAAGAAGATTGCTAACACTGGTCAAATATAGAAAAGGAAGAGACAGACCACACCGCCCCAAAGACAAGCACTGAAGAACATTGAAATCAATCAAGGCTTCAATTTAAAGCAATGCAATAGTGGAATTTAGAAGCACATGACAAACACAATATGTATAAATAACAGATGTAAAAGTCACAAAAAACTACCCCAACAAGCAGCACTTACTCTGTTATAAGGACAAGCCAATACCATTGTTAGGGTACCGATCGCAACAATCCAAAGACAGATTTAGTTGGGACTCTCCGTGCAAACATTGCACCTAAATGCAGGTATATTTACTACAGGCAGTGTAAAATGCAAAGAAGATTGCTAACACTGGTCAAATATAGAGAAGGAACAGACTGATCACACTGCCCCAAAGACAAGCACTGAAGAACATTGAAATCAATCAAGGCTTCAATTTAAAGCAATGTAATAGTGGAATTTAGAAGCACATGACAAACACAATGTGTATGAATAACAGATGTTAAAGTCACAGAAGACTACCCCAACAAGTAGCACTTACTCTGTTATAAGTACAAGCCAATGCCATTGTTAGGGTACCGATCGCAACAATCCAAAGGCAGAATTAGTTGGGACTCTTAGTGCAAACATTGCACCTAAATGCAGGTACATTTACTACAGGCAGTGTAAAATGTAAAGAAGATTGCTAACACAGGTCAAATATAGAGAATGAACAGACAGATCACACTGCCCCCAAAGACAAGCACTGAAGAACATTGAAATCAATCAAGGCTTCAATTTAAAGCAATGTAATAGTGGAATTTAGAAGCACATGACAAACACAATGTGTATGAATAACAGATGTAAAAGTCACAGAAGACTACCCCAACAAGTAGCACTTACTCTGTTATAAGGACAAGCCAATGCCATTGTTAGGGTACCGATCGCAACAATCCAAAGACAGATTTGGTTGGGACTCAGGTACTTAAGCTTGACGAGTGCTCTGCCTTTATCTAAGGTTCGTCATTTGAATCAAGAGAAACTATTTCACACATTCAAAACATTAGGATTGAGAGGAGTTTTGGTTCTCTGCCTTAAAGGCCCAATTATTTGAATGGTCTACTAGACTTGAGTCTTTTCCGATGCAAAAACAGCAGTTACAGACAAGCAAACTTCATACAGCAGTCATTCTATATAGAGTTTCTAGACAACTATTGTAACCTATTGTAAATACATGCAAACTTAATGGAGCATGCAGGCAATGTGTGGTTCCCAATAACTTGATACTCTAACAAAGTTCAATTAACTTCAGAAAAAGAACATCAAAAATGTATCTTGTAAGGGGAGCCATTCTGGTAATTCCCACAGTCATATAAAATTAGTTGCCATCCGTTGAAGAATAATACCCCAACTTAATAGCACTTTCTGTGATTAGACGAAAGAGAGTCACTCAAGTTGAAGTATAATTCTCAATGAACTTGATACGGAGGAAATTGACCAGAGGAAATTATAGAGAAAGAACAGACACAGATCACACTACCCCAAAGAGAAGCACTTATGAACATTGAAATCAATCAACGTTTCACTTTAAGGTAATGTCCCCCAACTTAATAGCACTTTCTGTGATTAGAGAAAAGAGAGTCACTCAAGTTGAAGGATAATTCTCAATGAACTTGATACGGAGGAAATTGACCAGAGGAAATTATAGAGAAGGAACAGACACAGATCACACTACCCCCAAGAGAAGCACTTATAAACATTGAAATCAATCAATGCTTCACTGTAAGGTCATGTAAGTGTGGGATTTAGAGGCCCATGACAAATGACATGTGTATGAATGACAGATGTAAAAGTCACAGAAGACTACCCCAACAAGTAGCACTTACTCTGTTATAAGTACAAGCCAATGCCATTGTTAGGGTACCGATCGCAACAATCCAAAGGCAGAATTAGTTGGGACTCTTAGTGCAAACATTGCACCTAAATGCAGGTACATTTACTACAGGCAGTGTAAAATGCAAAGAAGATTGCTAACACAGGTCAAATATAGAGAATGAACAGACAGATCACACTGCCCCCAAAGACAAGCACTGAAGAACATTGAAATCAATCAAGGCTTCAATTTAAAGCAATGTAATAGTGGAATTTAGAAGCACATGACAAACACAATGTGTATGAATAACAGATGTAAAAGTCACAGAAGACTACCCCAACAAGTAGCACTTACTCTGTTATAAGTACAAGCCAATGCCATTGTTAGGGTACCGATCGCAACAATCCAAAGGCAGAATTAGTTGGGACTCTTAGTGCAAACATTGCACCAAATACAGGTATATTTACTACAGGCAGTGTCAAATGCAAAGACGATTGCTAACACTGGTCAAATATAGAAAAGGAAGAGACAGACCACACTGCCCCAAAGACAAGCACTGAAGAACATTGAAATCAATCAAGGCTTCAATTTAAAGTAATATAATAGTGGGATTTTGAAGCACATGACAAACACAATGTGTATAAATAACAGATGTAAAAGTCACAGAAGACTACCCCAACAAGTAGCACTTACTCTTTTATAAGGACAAGTCAATGCCATTGTTAGGGTACCGATCGCAACGATCCAAAGATAGATTTAGTTGGGACTCTCAGTGCAAACATTGCACCTAAATGCAGGTACATTTACTACAGGCAGTGTAAAATACAAAGAAGATTGCTAACACTGGTCAAATATCGAGAAGGAACAGACAGATCACACTGCCCCAAAGACAAGCACTGAAGAACATTGAAATCAATCAAGGCTTCACTGTAAGGTCATGTAAGTGTGGGATTTAGAGGCCCATGACAAATGACATGTGTATGAATAACAGATGTAAAAGTCACAGAAGACTACCCCAACAAGTAGCACTTACTCTTTTATAAGGACAAGTCAATGCCATTGTTAGGGTACCGATCGCAACGATCCAAAGATAGATTTAGTTGGGACTCTCAGTGCAAACATTGCACCTAAATGCAGGTACATTTACTACAGGCAGTGTAAAATGCAAAGAAGATTGCTAACACTGGTCAAATATAGAAAAGGAAGAGACAGACCACACCGCCCCAAAGACAAGCACTGAAGAACATTGAAATCAATCAAGGCTTCAATTTAAAGCAATGCAATAGTGGAATTTAGAAGCACATGACAAACACAATATGTATAAATAACAGATGTAAAAGTCACAAAAAACTACCCCAACAAGCAGCACTTACTCTGTTATAAGGACAAGCCAATACCATTGTTAGGGTACCGATCGCAACAATCCAAAGACAGATTTAGTTGGGACTCTCCGTGCAAACATTGCACCTAAATGCAGGTATATTTACTACAGGCAGTGTAAAATGCAAAGAAGATTGCTAACACTGGTCAAATATAGAGAAGGAACAGACTGATCACACTGCCCCAAAGACAAGCACTGAAGAACATTGAAATCAATCAAGGCTTCAATTTAAAGCAATGTAATAGTGGAATTTAGAAGCACATGACAAACACAATGTGTATGAATAACAGATGTAAAAGTCACAGAAGACTACCCCAACAAGTAGCACTTACTCTGTTATAAGTACAAGCCAATGCCATTGTTAGGGTACCGATCGCAACAATCCAAAGGCAGAATTAGTTGGGACTCTTAGTGCAAACATTGCACCTAAATGCAGGTACATTTACTACAGGCAGTGTAAAATGTAAAGAAGATTGCTAACACAGGTCAAATATAGAGAATGAACAGACAGATCACACTGCCCCCAAAGACAAGCACTGAAGAACATTGAAATCAATCAAGGCTTCAATTTAAAGCAATGTAATAGTGGAATTTAGAAGCACATGACAAACACAATGTGTATGAATAACAGATGTAAAAGTCACAGAAGACTACCCCAACAAGTAGCACTTACTCTGTTATAAGTACAAGCCAATGCCATTGTTAGGGTACCGATCGCAACAATCCAAAGGCAGAATTAGTTGGGACTCTTAGTGCAAACATTGCACCTAAATGCAGGTACATTTACTACAGGCAGTGTAAAATGTAAAGAAGATTGCTAACACAGGTCAAATATAGAGAATGAACAGACAGATCACACTGCCCCCAAAGACAAGCACTGAAGAACATTGAAATCAATCAAGGCTTCAATTTAAAGCAATGTAATAGTGGAATTTAGAAGCACATGACAAACACAATGTGTATGAATAACAGATGTAAAAGTCACAGAAGACTACCCCAACAAGTAGCACTTACTCTGTTATAAGTACAAGCCAATGCCATTGTTAGGGTACCGATCGCAACAATCCAAAGGCAGAATTAGTTGGGACTCTTAGTGCAAACATTGCACCAAATACAGGTATATTTACTACAGGCAGTGTCAAATGCAAAGACGATTGCTAACACTGGTCAAATATAGAAAAGGAAGAGACAGACCACACTGCCCCAAAGACAAGCACTGAAGAACATTGAAATCAATCAACGCTTCACTTTCAGGTAATGTAAGTGTGGGATTTAGTGGGCCATGACAAACACAATGTGTATAAATAACAGATGTAAAAGTCACAGAAAACTACCCCAACAAGTAGCACTTACTCTTTTATAAGGACAAGCCAATGCCATTGTTAGGGTACCGATCGCAACAATCCAAAGACAGATTTAGTTTGGACTCTCAGTGCAAACATTGCACCTAAATGCAGGTATATTTACTACAGGCAGTGTAAAATGCAAAGAAGATTGCTAACACTGGTCAAATATAGAAAAGGAACAGACTGATCACACTGCCCCAAAGACAAGCACTGAAGAACATTGAAATCAATCAAGGCTTCAATTTAAAGCAATGTAATAGTGGAATTTAGAAGCACATGACAAACACAATGTGTATGAATAACAGATGTAAAAGTCACAGAAGACTACCCCAACAAGTAGCACTTACTCTGTTATAAGTACAAGCCAATGCCATTGTTAGGGTACCGATCGCAACAATCCAAAGGCAGAATTAGTTGGGACTCTTAGTGCAAACATTGCACCTAAATGCAGGTACATTTACTACAGGCAGTGTAAAATGCAAAGAAGATTGCTAACACAGGTCAAATATAGAGAATGAACAGACAGATCACACTGCCCCCAAAGACAAGCACTGAAGAACATTGAAATCAATCAAGGCTTCAATTTAAAGCAATGCAATAGTGGAATTTAGAAGCACATGACAAACACAATATGTATAAATAACAGATGTAAAAGTCACAAAAAACTACCCCAACAAGCAGCACTTACTCTGTTATAAGGACAAGCCAATACCATTGTTAGGGTACCGATCGCAACAATCCAAAGACAGATTTAGTTGGGACTCTCCGTGCAAACATTGCACCTAAATGCAGGTATATTTACTACAGGCAGTGTAAAATGCAAAGAAGATTGCTAACACTGGTCAAATATAGAGAAGGAACAGACTGATCACACTGCCCCAAAGACAAGCACTGAAGAACATTGAAATCAATCAAGGCTTCAATTTAAAGCAATGTAATAGTGGAATTTAGAAGCACATGACAAACACAATGTGTATGAATAACAGATGTAAAAGTCACAGAAGACTACCCCAACAAGTAGCACTTACTCTGTTATAAGTACAAGCCAATGCCATTGTTAGGGTACCGATCGCAACAATCCAAAGGCAGAATTAGTTGGGACTCTTAGTGCAAACATTGCACCTAAATGCAGGTACATTTACTACAGGCAGTGTAAAATGTAAAGAAGATTGCTAACACAGGTCAAATATAGAGAATGAACAGACAGATCACACTGCCCCCAAAGACAAGCACTGAAGAACATTGAAATCAATCAAGGCTTCAATTTAAAGCAATGTAATAGTGGAATTTAGAAGCACATGACAAACACAATGTGTATGAATAACAGATGTAAAAGTCACAGAAGACTACCCCAACAAGTAGCACTTACTCTGTTATAAGTACAAGCCAATGCCATTGTTAGGGTACCGATCGCAACAATCCAAAGGCAGAATTAGTTGGGACTCTTAGTGCAAACATTGCACCAAATACAGGTATATTTACTACAGGCAGTGTCAAATGCAAAGACGATTGCTAACACTGGTCAAATATAGAAAAGGAAGAGACAGACCACACTGCCCCAAAGACAAGCACTGAAGAACATTGAAATCAATCAAGGCTTCAATTTAAAGTAATATAATAGTGGGATTTTGAAGCACATGACAAACACAATGTGTATAAATAACAGATGTAAAAGTCACAGAAGACTACCCCAACAAGTAGCACTTACTCTTTTATAAGGACAAGTCAATGCCATTGTTAGGGTACCGATCGCAACGATCCAAAGATAGATTTAGTTGGGACTCTCAGTGCAAACATTGCACCTAAATGCAGGTACATTTACTACAGGCAGTGTAAAATACAAAGAAGATTGCTAACACTGGTCAAATATCGAGAAGGAACAGACAGATCACACTGCCCCAAAGACAAGCACTGAAGAACATTGAAATCAATCAAGGCTTCACTGTAAGGTCATGTAAGTGTGGGATTTAGAGGCCCATGACAAATGACATGTGTATGAATAACAGATGTAAAAGTCACAGAAGACTACCCCAACAAGTAGCACTTACTCTTTTATAAGGACAAGTCAATGCCATTGTTAGGGTACCGATCGCAATGATCCAAAGATAGATTTAGTTGGGACTCTCAGTGCAAACATTGCACCTAAATGCAGGTACATTTACTACAGGCAGTGTAAAATGCAAAGAAGATTGCTAACACTGGTCAAATATAGAAAAGGAAGAGACAGACCACACCGCCCCAAAGACAAGCACTGAAGAACATTGAAATCAATCAAGGCTTCAATTTAAAGCAATGCAATAGTGGAATTTAGAAGCACATGACAAACACAATATGTATAAATAACAGATGTAAAAGTCACAAAAAACTACCCCAACAAGCAGCACTTACTCTGTTATAAGGACAAGCCAATACCATTGTTAGGGTACCGATCGCAACAATCCAAAGACAGATTTAGTTGGGACTCTCCGTGCAAACATTGCACCTAAATGCAGGTATATTTACTACAGGCAGTGTAAAATGCAAAGAAGATTGCTAACACTGGTCAAATATAGAGAAGGAACAGACTGATCACACTGCCCCAAAGACAAGCACTGAAGAACATTGAAATCAATCAAGGCTTCAATTTAAAGCAATGTAATAGTGGAATTTAGAAGCACATGACAAACACAATGTGTATGAATAACAGATGTAAAAGTCACAGAAGACTACCCCAACAAGTAGCACTTACTCTGTTATAAGTACAAGCCAATGCCATTGTTAGGGTACCGATCGCAACAATCCAAAGGCAGAATTAGTTGGGACTCTTAGTGCAAACATTGCACCTAAATGCAGGTACATTTACTACAGGCAGTGTAAAATGTAAAGAAGATTGCTAACACAGGTCAAATATAGAGAATGAACAGACAGATCACACTGCCCCCAAAGACAAGCACTGAAGAACATTGAAATCAATCAAGGCTTCAATTTAAAGCAATGTA
This sequence comes from Osmerus mordax, assembly GCF_038355195.1. NCBI lineage: Eukaryota > Metazoa > Chordata > Actinopteri > Osmeriformes > Osmeridae > Osmerus > Osmerus mordax. The sequence goes on along the minus strand of NC_090058.1, from coordinate 18,448,324 downwards.
ATAGTGGAATTTAGAAGCACATGACAAACACAATGTGTATGAATAACAGATGTAAAAGTCACAGAAGACTACCCCAACAAGTAGCACTTACTCTGTTATAAGTACAAGCCAATGCCATTGTTAGGGTACCGATCGCAACAATCCAAAGGCAGAATTATTTGGGACTCTTAGTGCAAACATTGCACCAAATACAGGTATATTTACTACAGGCAGTGTCAAATGCAAAGACGATTGCTAACACTGGTCAAATATAGAAAAGGAAGAGACAGACCACACTGCCCCAAAGACAAGCACTGAAGAACATTGAAATCAATCAAGGCTTCAATTTAAAGTAATATAATAGTGGGATTTTGAAGCACATGACAAACACAATGTGTATAAATAACAGATGTAAAAGTCACAGAAGACTACCCCAACAAGTAGCACTTACTCTTTTATAAGGACAAGTCAATGCCATTGTTAGGGTACCGATCGCAACGATCCAAAGATAGATTTAGTTGGGACTCTCAGTGCAAACATTGCACCTAAATGCAGGTACATTTACTACAGGCAGTGTAAAATACAAAGAAGATTGCTAACACTGGTCAAATATCGAGAAGGAACAGACAGATCACACTGCCCCAAAGACAAGCACTGAAGAACATTGAAATCAATCAAGGCTTCACTGTAAGGTCATGTAATAGTGGAATTTAGAAGCACATGACAAACACAATGTGTATGAATAACAGATGTAAAAGTCACAGAAGACTACCCCAACAAGTAGCACTTACTCTGTTATAAGTACAAGCCAATGCCATTGTTAGGGTACCGATCGCAACAATCCAAAGGCAGAATTAGTTGGGACTCTTAGTGCAAACATTGCACCTAAATGCAGGTACATTTACTACAGGCAGTGTAAAATGTAAAGAAGATTGCTAACACAGGTCAAATATAGAGAATGAACAGACAGATCACACTGCCCCCAAAGACAAGCACTGAAGAACATTGAAATCAATCAAGGCTTCAATTTAAAGCAATGTAATAGTGGAATTTAGAAGCACATGACAAACACAATGTGTATGAATAACAGATGTAAAAGTCACAGAAGACTACCCCAACAAGTAGCACTTACTCTGTTATAAGTACAAGCCAATGCCATTGTTAGGGTACCGATCGCAACAATCCAAAGGCAGAATTAGTTGGGACTCTTAGTGCAAACATTGCACCAAATACAGGTATATTTACTACAGGCAGTGTCAAATGCAAAGACGATTGCTAACACTGGTCAAATATAGAAAAGGAAGAGACAGACCACACTGCCCCAAAGACAAGCACTGAAGAACATTGAAATCAATCAACGCTTCACTTTCAGGTAATGTAAGTGTGGGATTTAGTGGGCCATGACAAACACAATGTGTATAAATAACAGATGTAAAAGTCACAGAAAACTACCCCAACAAGTAGCACTTACTCTTTTATAAGGACAAGCCAATGCCATTGTTAGGGTACCGATCGCAACAATCCAAAGACAGATTTAGTTTGGACTCTCAGTGCAAACATTGCACCTAAATGCAGGTATATTTACTACAGGCAGTGTAAAATGCAAAGAAGATTGCTAACACTGGTCAAATATAGAAAAGGAACAGACTGATCACACTGCCCCAAAGACAAGCACTGAAGAACATTGAAATCAATCAAGGCTTCAATTTAAAGCAATGTAATAGTGGAATTTAGAAGCACATGACAAACACAATGTGTATGAATAACAGATGTAAAAGTCACAGAAGACTACCCCAACAAGTAGCACTTACTCTGTTATAAGTACAAGCCAATGCCATTGTTAGGGTACCGATCGCAACAATCCAAAGGCAGAATTAGTTGGGACTCTTAGTGCAAACATTGCACCTAAATGCAGGTACATTTACTACAGGCAGTGTAAAATGCAAAGAAGATTGCTAACACAGGTCAAATATAGAGAATGAACAGACAGATCACACTGCCCCCAAAGACAAGCACTGAAGAACATTGAAATCAATCAAGGCTTCAATTTAAAGCAATGTAATAGTGGAATTTAGAAGCACATGACAAACACAATGTGTATGAATAACAGATGTAAAAGTCACAGAAGACTACCCCAACAAGTAGCACTTACTCTGTTATAAGTACAAGCCAATGCCATTGTTAGGGTACCGATCGCAACAATCCAAAGGCAGAATTAGTTGGGACTCTTAGTGCAAACATTGCACCAAATACAGGTATATTTACTACAGGCAGTGTCAAATGCAAAGACGATTGCTAACACTGGTCAAATATAGAAAAGGAAGAGACAGACCACACTGCCCCAAAGACAAGCACTGAAGAACATTGAAATCAATCAAGGCTTCAATTTAAAGTAATATAATAGTGGGATTTTGAAGCACATGACAAACACAATGTGTATAAATAACAGATGTAAAAGTCACAGAAGACTACCCCAACAAGTAGCACTTACTCTTTTATAAGGACAAGTCAATGCCATTGTTAGGGTACCGATCGCAACGATCCAAAGATAGATTTAGTTGGGACTCTCAGTGCAAACATTGCACCTAAATGCAGGTACATTTACTACAGGCAGTGTAAAATACAAAGAAGATTGCTAACACTGGTCAAATATCGAGAAGGAACAGACAGATCACACTGCCCCAAAGACAAGCACTGAAGAACATTGAAATCAATCAAGGCTTCACTGTAAGGTCATGTAAGTGTGGGATTTAGAGGCCCATGACAAATGACATGTGTATGAATAACAGATGTAAAAGTCACAGAAGACTACCCCAACAAGTAGCACTTACTCTTTTATAAGGACAAGTCAATGCCATTGTTAGGGTACCGATCGCAACGATCCAAAGATAGATTTAGTTGGGACTCTCAGTGCAAACATTGCACCTAAATGCAGGTACATTTACTACAGGCAGTGTAAAATGCAAAGAAGATTGCTAACACTGGTCAAATATAGAAAAGGAAGAGACAGACCACACCGCCCCAAAGACAAGCACTGAAGAACATTGAAATCAATCAAGGCTTCAATTTAAAGCAATGCAATAGTGGAATTTAGAAGCACATGACAAACACAATATGTATAAATAACAGATGTAAAAGTCACAAAAAACTACCCCAACAAGCAGCACTTACTCTGTTATAAGGACAAGCCAATACCATTGTTAGGGTACCGATCGCAACAATCCAAAGACAGATTTAGTTGGGACTCTCCGTGCAAACATTGCACCTAAATGCAGGTATATTTACTACAGGCAGTGTAAAATGCAAAGAAGATTGCTAACACTGGTCAAATATAGAGAAGGAACAGACTGATCACACTGCCCCAAAGACAAGCACTGAAGAACATTGAAATCAATCAAGGCTTCAATTTAAAGCAATGTAATAGTGGAATTTAGAAGCACATGACAAACACAATGTGTATGAATAACAGATGTAAAAGTCACAGAAGACTACCCCAACAAGTAGCACTTACTCTGTTATAAGTACAAGCCAATGCCATTGTTAGGGTACCGATCGCAACAATCCAAAGGCAGAATTAGTTGGGACTCTTAGTGCAAACATTGCACCTAAATGCAGGTACATTTACTACAGGCAGTGTAAAATGTAAAGAAGATTGCTAACACAGGTCAAATATAGAGAATGAACAGACAGATCACACTGCCCCCAAAGACAAGCACTGAAGAACATTGAAATCAATCAAGGCTTCAATTTAAAGCAATGTAATAGTGGATTTTAGAAGCACATGACAAACACAATGTGTATGAATAACAGATGTAAAAGTCACAGAAGACTACCCCAACAAGTAGCACTTACTCTGTTATAAGTACAAGCCAATGCCATTGTTAGGGTACCGATCGCAACAATCCAAAGGCAGAATTAGTTGGGACTCTTAGTGCAAACATTGCACCAAATACAGGTATATTTACTACAGGCAGTGTCAAATGCAAAGACGATTGCTAACACTGGTCAAATATAGAAAAGGAAGAGACAGACCACACTGCCCCAAAGACAAGCACTGAAGAACATTGAAATCAATCAAGGCTTCAATTTAAAGTAATATAATAGTGGGATTTTGAAGCACATGACAAACACAATGTGTATAAATAACAGATGTAAAAGTCACAGAAGACTACCCCAACAAGTAGCACTTACTCTTTTATAAGGACAAGTCAATGCCATTGTTAGGGTACCGATCGCAACGATCCAAAGATAGATTTAGTTGGGACTCTCAGTGCAAACATTGCACCTAAATGCAGGTACATTTACTACAGGCAGTGTAAAATACAAAGAAGATTGCTAACACTGGTCAAATATCGAGAAGGAACAGACAGATCACACTGCCCCAAAGACAAGCACTGAAGAACATTGAAATCAATCAAGGCTTCACTGTAAGGTCATGTAAGTGTGGGATTTAGAGGCCCATGACAAATGACATGTGTATGAATAACAGATGTAAAAGTCACAGAAGACTACCCCAACAAGTAGCACTTACTCTGTTATAAGGACAAGCCAATGCCATTGTTAGGGTACCGATCAACAATCCAAAGACAGATTTGGTTGGGACTCTCCGTGCAAACATTGCACCTAAATGCAGGTACATTTACTACAGGCAGTGTAAAATGCAAAGAAGATTGCTAACACTGGTCAAATATAGAGAAGGAACAGACAGATCACACTGCCCCAAAGACAAGCACTGAAGAACATTGAAATCAATCAAGGCTTCAATTTAAAGCAATGTAATAGTGGAATTTAGAAGCACATGACAAACACAATGTGTATAAATAACAGATGTAAAAGTCACAGAAGACTACCCCAACAAGTAGCACTTACTCTTTTATAAGGACAAGTCAATGCCATTGTTAGGGTACCGATCGCAACGATCCAAAGATAGATTTAGTTGGGACTCTCAGTGCAAACATTGCACCTAAATGCAGGTACATTTACTACAGGCAGTGTAAAATACAAAGAAGATTGCTAACACTGGTCAAATATCGAGAAGGAACAGACAGATCACACTGCCCCAAAGACAAGCACTGAAGAACATTGAAATCAATCAAGGCTTCACTGTAAGGTCATGTAAGTGTGGGATTTAGAGGCCCATGACAAATGACATGTGTATGAATAACAGATGTAAAAGTCACAGAAGACTACCCCAACAAGTAGCACTTACTCTGTTATAAGGACAAGCCAATGCCATTGTTAGGGTACCGATCAACAATCCAAAGACAGATTTGGTTGGGACTCTCCGTGCAAACATTGCACCTAAATGCAGGTACATTTACTACAGGCAGTGTAAAATGCAAAGAAGATTGCTAACACTGGTCAAATATAGAGAAGGAACAGACAGATCACACTGCCCCAAAGACAAGCACTGAAGAACATTGAAATCAATCAAGGCTTCAATTTAAAGCAATGTAATAGTGGAATTTAGAAACACATGACAAACATAATGTGTATGAATAACAGATGTAAAAGTCACAGAAGACTACCCCAACAAGTAGCACTTACTCTGTTATAAGGACAAGCCAATGCCATTGTTAGGGTACCGATCGCAACAATCCAAAGACAGATTTGGTTGGGACTCTCCGTGCAAACATTGCACCTAAATGCAGGTACATTTACTACAGGTAGTGTAAAATGCAAAGAAGATTGCTAACACTGGTCAAATATAGAGAAGGAACAGACAGATCACACTGCCCCAAAGACAAGCACTGAAGAACATTGAAATCAATCAAGGCTTCAATTTAAAGCAATGTAATAGTGGAATTTAGAAGCACATGACAAACACAATGTGTATGAATAACAGATGTAAAAGTCACAGAAGACTACCCCAACAAGTAGCACTTACTCTGTTATAAGGACACGCCAATGCCATTGTTAAGGTACCAATCCCAACCAATTTTAAAGACCTGTATATGACCTGCCCACCAAATGATCACTTACTGTTGATTCCATGAAGTCCATCTTCCTCTAGAGACATGTTCCTGAGTATTTCTTATATCAAGGAGCTGCCCTCAACTCCCAGGAAGAACTTAAGATTGGTTCATGTTCAGCAAACACAACCACTCCCATGTCGGTAAATGCTGTGCTGTGAACGACTCAGGTACTTAAGCTTGACGAGTGCTCTGCCTTTATTTAAGGTTCGTCATTTTAATCAAGAGAAACTATTTCACACATTCAAAACATTAGGATTGAGAGGAGTTTTGGTTCTCTGCCTTAAAGGCCCAATTATTTGAATGGTCTACTAGACTTGAGTCTTTTCCGATGCAAAAACAGCAGTTACAGAGGGGCAAACTTCATACAGCACTCATTCTATATAGAGTTTCTAGACAACTATTGTAACCTATTGTAAATACATGCAAACTTAATGGAGCATGCAGGCAATGTGTGGTTCCCAATAACTTGATACTCTAACAAAGTTCAATTAACTTCAGAAAAAGAACATCAAAAATGTATCTTGTAAGGGGAGCCATTCTGGTAATTCCCACAGTCATATAAAATTAGTTGCCATCCGTTGAAGAATAATACCCCAACTTAATAGCACTTTCTGTGATTAGAGGAAAGAGTCACTCAAGTTGAAGGATAATTCTCAATGAACTTGATACGGAGGAAATTGACCAGAGGAAATTATAGAGAAAGAACAGACACAGATCACACTACCCCAAAGAGAAGCACTTATGAACATTGAAATCAATCAACGCTTCACTTTAAGGTAATGTCCCCCAACTTAATAGCACTTTCTGTGATTAGAGAAAAGAGAGTCACTCAAGTTGAAGGATAATTCTCAATGAACTTGATACGGAGGAAATTGACCAGAGGAAATTATAGAGAAAGAACAGACACAGATCACACTACCCCAAAGAGAAGCACTTATAAACATTGAAATCAATCAATGCTTCACTGTAAGGTCATGTAAGTGTGGGATTTAGAGGCCCATGACAAATGACATGTGTATGAATGACAGATGTAAAAGTCACAGAAGACTACCCCAACAAGTAGCACTTACTCTGTTATAAGGACAAGCCAATGCCATTGTTAGGGTACCGATCGCAACAATCCAAAGACAGATTTGGTTGGGACTCTCCGTGCAAACATTGCACCTAAATGCAGGTACATTTACTACAGGCAGTGTAAAATGCAAAGAAGATTGCTAACACTGGTCAAATATAGAAAAGGAAGAGACAGACCACACTGCCCCAAGACAAGCACTGAAGAACATTGAAATCAATCAAGGCTTCAATTTAAAGCAATGTAATAGTGGAATTTAGAAGGACATGACAAACACAATGTGTATGAATAACAGATGTAAAAGTCACAGAAGACTACCCCAACAAGTAGCACTTACTCTGTTATAAGGACAAGCCAATGCCATTGTTAAGGTACCGATTCCAACCAATTTTAAAGACCTGTATATGACCTGCCCACCAAATGATCACTTACTGTTGATTCCATGAAGTCCATCTTCCTCTAGAGACATGTTCCTGAGTATTTCTTATAACAAGGAGCTGCCCTCAACTCCCAGGAAGAACTTAAGATTGGTTCATGTTCAGCAACCACAACCACTCCCACGTCGGTAAATGCTGTGCTGTGAACGACTCAGGTACTTAAGCTTGACGAGTGCTCTGCCTTTATCTAAGGTTCGTCATTTTAATCAAGAGAAACTATTTCACACATTCAAAACATTAGGATTGAGAGGAGTTTTGGTTCTCTGCCTTAAAGGCCCAATTATTTGAATGGTCTACTAGACTTGAGTCTTTTCCGATGCAAAAACAGCAGTTACAGACAAGCAAACTTCATACAGCACTCATTCTATATAGAGTTTCTAGACAACTATTGTAACCTATTGTAAATACATGCAAACTTAATAGAGCATGCAGGCAATATGTGGTTCCCAATAACTTGATACTCTAACAAAGTTCAATTAACTTCAGAAAAAGAACATCAAAAATGTTGTAAGGGGAGCCATTCTGGTAATTCCCACAGTCATATAAAATTAGTTGCCATCCGTTGAAGAATAATACCCCAACTTAATAGCACTTTCTGTGATTAGAGGAAAGAGAGTCACTCAAGTTGAAGGATAATTCTCAATGAACTTGATACGGAGGAAATTGACCAGAGGAAATTATAGAGAAAGAACAGACACAGATCACACTACCCCAAAGAGAAGCACTTATGAACATTGAAATCAATCAACGCTTCACTTTAAGGTAATGTAAGTGTGGGATTTAGTGGCCCATGACAAACACAATGTGTATAAATAACAGATGTAAAAGTCACAGAAGACTACCCCAACAAGTAGCACTTACTCTGTTATAAGGACAAGCCAATGCCATTGTTAGGGTACCGATCGCAACAATCCAAAGACAGATTTGGTTGGGACTCTCCGTGCAAACATTGCACCTAAATGCAGGTACATTTACTACAGGCAGTGTCAAATGCAAAGAATATTGCTAACACTGGTCAAATATAGAGAAGGAACAGACAGACCACACTGCCCCAAAGACAAGCACTGAAGAACATTGAAATCAATCAAGGCTTCAATTTAAAGCAATGTAATAGTGGAATTTTGAATCACATGACAAACACAATGTGTATGAATAACAGATGTAAAAGTCACAGAAGACTACCCCAACAAGTAGCACTTACTCTGTTATAAGGACAAGCCAATGCCATTGTTAGGGTACCGATCGCAACAATCCAAAGACAGATTTGGTTGGGACTCTCCGTGCAAACATTGCACCTAAATGCAGGTACATTTACTACAGGCAGTGTAAAATGCAAAGAAGATTGCTAACACTGGTCAAATATAGAGAAGGAACAGACTGATCACACTGCCCCAAAGAGAAGCACTTATAAACATTGAAATCAATCAATGCTTCACTGTAAGGTCATGTAAGTGTGGGATTTAGAGGCCCATGACAAATGACATGTGTATGAATGACAGATGTAAAAGTCACAGAAGACTACCCCAACAAGTAGCACTTACTCTGTTATAAGGACAAGCCAATGCCATTGTTAGGGTACCGATCGCAACAATCCAAAGACAGATTTGGTTGGGACTCTCCGTGCAAACATTGCACGTAAATGCAGGTACATTTACTACAGGCAGTGTAAAATGCAAAGAAGATTGCTAACACTGGTCAAATATAGAAAAGGAAGAGACAGACCACACTGCCCCAAGACAAGCACTGAAGAACATTGAAATCAATCAAGGCTTCAATTTAAAGCAATGTAATAGTGGAATTTAGAAGCACATGACAAACACAATGTGTATGAATAACAGATGTAAAAGTCACAGAAGACTACCCCAACAAGTAGCACTTACTCTGTTATAAGTACAAGCCAATGCCATTGTTAGGGTACCGATCGCAACAATCCAAAGGCAGAATTAGTTGGGACTCTTAGTGCAAACATTGCACCTAAATGCAGGTACATTTACTACAGGCAGTGTAAAATGCAAAGAAGATTGCTAACACAGGTCAAATATAGAGAATGAACAGACAGATCACACTGCCCCCAAAGACAAGCACTGAAGAACATTGAAATCAATCAAGGCTTCAATTTAAAGCAATGTAATAGTGGAATTTAGAAGCACATGACAAACACAATGTGTATGAATAACAGATGTAAAAGTCACAGAAGACTACCCCAACAAGTAGCACTTACTCTGGTATAAGTACAAGCCAATGCCATTGTTAGGGTACCGATCGCAACAATCCAAAGGCAGAATTAGTTGGGACTCTTAGTGCAAACATTGCACCAAATACAGGTATATTTACTACAGGCAGTGTCAAATGCAAAGACGATTGCTAACACTGGTCAAATATAGAAAAGGAAGAGACAGACCACACTGCCCCAAAGACAAGCACTGAAGAACATTGAAATCAATCAAGGCTTCAATTTAAAGTAATATAATAGTGGGATTTTGAAGCACATGACAAACACAATGTGTATAAATAACAGATGTAAAAGTCACAGAAGACTACCCCAACAAGTAGCACTTACTCTTTTATAAGGACAAGTCAATGCCATTGTTAGGGTACCGATCGCAACGATCCAAAGATAGATTTAGTTGGGACTCTCAGTGCAAACATTGCACCTAAATGCAGGTACATTTACTACAGGCAGTGTAAAATACAAAGAAGATTGCTAACACTGGTCAAATATCGAGAAGGAACAGACAGATCACACTGCCCCAAAGACAAGCACTGAAGAACATTGAAATCAATCAAGGCTTCACTGTAAGGTCATGTAAGTGTGGGATTTAGAGGCCCATGACAAATGACATGTGTATGAATAACAGATGTAAAAGTCACAGAAGACTACCCCAACAAGTAGCACTTACTCTTTTATAAGGACAAGTCAATGCCATTGTTAGGGTACCGATCGCAACGATCCAAAGATAGATTTAGTTGGGACTCTCAGTGCAAACATTGCACCTAAATGCAGGTACATTTACTACAGGCAGTGTAAAATGCAAAGAAGATTGCTAACACTGGTCAAATATAGAAAAGGAAGAGACAGACCACACCGCCCCAAAGACAAGCACTGAAGAACATTGAAATCAATCAAGGCTTCAATTTAAAGCAATGCAATAGTGGAATTTAGAAGCACATGACAAACACAATATGTATAAATAACAGATGTAAAAGTCACAAAAAACTACCCCAACAAGCAGCACTTACTCTGTTATAAGGACAAGCCAATACCATTGTTAGGGTACCGATCGCAACAATCCAAAGACAGATTTAGTTGGGACTCTCCGTGCAAACATTGCACCTAAATGCAGGTATATTTACTACAGGCAGTGTAAAATGCAAAGAAGATTGCTAACACTGGTCAAATATAGAGAAGGAACAGACTGATCACACTGCCCCAAAGACAAGCACTGAAGAACATTGAAATCAATCAAGGCTTCAATTTAAAGCAATGTAATAGTGGAATTTAGAAGCACATGACAAACACAATGTGTATGAATAACAGATGTAAAAGTCACAGAAGACTACCCCAACAAGTAGCACTTACTCTGTTATAAGTACAAGCCAATGCCATTGTTAGGGTACCGATCGCAACAATCCAAAGGCAGAATTAGTTGGGACTCTTAGTGCAAACATTGCACCAAATACAGGTATATTTACTACAGGCAGTGTCAAATGCAAAGACGATTGCTAACACTGGTCAAATATAGAAAAGGAAGAGACAGACCACACTGCCCCAAAGACAAGCACTGAAGAACATTGAAATCAATCAAGGCTTCAATTTAAAGTAATATAATAGTGGGATTTTGAAGCACATGACAAACACAATGTGTATAAATAACAGATGTAAAAGTCACAGAAGACTACCCCAACAAGTAGCACTTACTCTTTTATAATGACAAGTCAATGCCATTGTTAGGGTACCGATCGCAACGATCCAAAGATAGATTTAGTTGGGACTCTCAGTGCAAACATTGCACCTAAATGCAGGTACATTTACTACAGGCAGTGTAAAATACAAAGAAGATTGCTAACACTGGTCAAATATCGAGAAGGAACAGACAGATCACACTGCCCCAAAGACAAGCACTGAAGAACATTGAAATCAATCAAGGCTTCACTGTAAGGTCATGTAAGTGTGGGATTTAGAGGCCCATGACAAATGACATGTGTATGAATAACAGATGTAAAAGTCACAGAAGACTACCCCAACAAGTAGCACTTACTCTGTTATAAGGACAAGCCAATGCCATTGTTAGGGTACCGATCGCAACAATCCAAAGACAGATTTGGTTGGGACTCTCCGTGCAAACATTGCACCTAAATGCAGGTACATTTACTACAGGTAGTGTAAAATGCAAAGAAGATTGCTAACACTGGTCAAATATAGAGAAGGAACAGACAGATCACACTGCCCCAAAGACAAGCACTGAAGAACATTGAAATCAATCAAGGCTTCAATTTAAAGCAATGTAATAGTGGAATTTAGAAGCACATGACAAACATAATGTGTATGAATGACAGATGTAAAAGTCACAGAAGACTACCCCAACAAGTAGCACTTACTCTGTTATAAGGACAAGCCAATGCCATTGTTAGGGTACCGATCGCAACAATCCAAAGACAGATTTGGTTGGGACTCTCCGTGCAAACATTGCACCTAAATGCAGGTACATTTACTACAGGCAGTGTAAAATGCAAAGAAGATTGCTAACACTGGTCAAATATAGAGAAGGAACAGACAGATCACACTGCCCCAAAGACAAGCACTGAAGAACATTGAAATCAATCAAGGCTTCAATTTAAAGCAATGTAATAGTGGAATTTAGAAGCACATGACAAACACAATGTGTATAAATAACAGATGTAAAAGTCACAGAAGACTACCCCAACAAGTAGCACTTACTCTTTTATAAGGACAAGTCAATGCCATTGTTAGGGTACCGATCGCAACGATCCAAAGATAGATTTAGTTGGGACTCTCAGTGCAAACATTGCACCTAAATGCAGGTACATTTACTACAGGCAGTGTAAAATACAAAGAAGATTGCTAACACTGGTCAAATATCGAGAAGGAACAGACAGATCACACTGCCCCAAAGACAAGCACTGAAGAACATTGAAATCAATCAAGGCTTCACTGTAAGGTCATGTAAGTGTGGGATTTAGAGGCCCATGACAAATGACATGTGTATGAATAACAGATGTAAAAGTCACAGAAGACTACCCCAACAAGTAGCACTTACTCTGTTATAAGGACAAGCCAATGCCATTGTTAGGGTACCGATCAACAATCCAAAGACAGATTTGGTTGGGACTCTCCGTGCAAACATTGCACCTAAATGCAGGTACATTTACTACAGGCAGTGTAAAATGCAAAGAAGATTGCTAACACTGGTCAAATATAGAGAAGGAACAGACAGATCACACTGCCCCAAAGACAAGCACTGAAGAACATTGAAATCAATCAAGGCTTCAATTTAAAGCAATGTAATAGTGGAATTTAGAAACACATGACAAACATAATGTGTATGAATAACAGATGTAAAAGTCACAGAAGACTACCCCAACAAGTAGCACTTACTCTGTTATAAGGACAAGCCAATGCCATTGTTAGGGTACCGATCGCAACAATCCAAAGACAGATTTGGTTGGGACTCTCCGTGCAAACATTGCACCTAAATGCAGGTACATTTACTACAGGCAGTGTAAAATGCAAAGAAGATTGCTAACACTGGTCAAATATAGAGAAGGAACAGACAGATCACACTGCCCCAAAGACAAGCACTGAAGAACATTGAAATCAATCAAGGCTTCAATTTAAAGCAATGTAATAGTGGAATTTAGAAGCACATGACAAACACAATGTGTATAAATAACAGATGTAAAAGTCACAGAAGACTACCCCAACAAGTAGCACTTACTCTTTTATAAGGACAAGTCAATGCCATTGTTAGGGTACCGATCGCAACGATCCAAAGATAGATTTAGTTGGGACTCTCAGTGCAAACATTGCACCTAAATGCAGGTACATTTACTACAGGCAGTGTAAAATACAAAGAAGATTGCTAACACTGGTCAAATATCGAGAAGGAACAGACAGATCACACTGCCCCAAAGACAAGCACTGAAGAACATTGAAATCAATCAAGGCTTCACTGTAAGGTCATGTAAGTGTGGGATTTAGAGGCCCATGACAAATGACATGTGTATGAATAACAGATGTAAAAGTCACAGAAGACTACCCCAACAAGTAGCACTTACTCTGTTATAAGGACAAGCCAATGCCATTGTTAGGGTACCGATCAACAATCCAAAGACAGATTTGGTTGGGACTCTCCGTGCAAACATTGCACCTAAATGCAGGTACATTTACTACAGGCAGTGTAAAATGCAAAGAAGATTGCTAACACTGGTCAAATATAGAGAAGGAACAGACAGATCACACTGCCCCAAAGACAAGCACTGAAGAACATTGAAATCAATCAAGGCTTCAATTTAAAGCAATGTAATAGTGGAATTTAGAAACACATGACAAACATAATGTGTATGAATAACAGATGTAAAAGTCACAGAAGACTACCCCAACAAGTAGCACTTACTCTGTTATAAGGACAAGCCAATGCCATTGTTAGGGTACCGATCGCAACAATCCAAAGACAGATTTGGTTGGGACTCTCCGTGCAAACATTGCACCTAAATGCAGGTACATTTACTACAGGTAGTGTAAAATGCAAAGAAGATTGCTAACACTGGTCAAATATAGAGAAGGAACAGACAGATCACACTGCCCCAAAGACAAGCACTGAAGAACATTGAAATCAATCAAGGCTTCAATTTAAAGCAATGTAATAGTGGAATTTAGAAGCACATGACAAACACAATGTGTATGAATAACAGATGTAAAAGTCACAGAAGACTACCCCAACAAGTAGCACTTACTCTGTTATAAGGACACGCCAATGCCATTGTTAAGGTACCAATCCCAACCAATTTTAAAGACCTGTGATATGACCTGCCCACCAAATGATCACTTACTGTTGATTCCATGAAGTCCATCTTCCTCTAGAGACATGTTCCTGAGTATTTCTTATATCAAGGAGCTGCCCTCAACTCCCAGGAAGAACTTAAGATTGGTTCATGTTCAGCAAACACAACCACTCCCATGTCGGTAAATGCTGTGCTGTGAACGACTCAGGTACTTAAGCTTGACGAGTGCTCTGCCTTTATCTAAGGTTCGTCATTTTAATCAAGAGAAACTATTTCACACATTCAAAACATTAGGATTGAGAGGAGTTTTGGTTCTCTGCCTTAAAGGCCCAATTATTTGAATGGTCTACTAGACTTGAGTCTTTTCCGATGCAAAAACAGCAGTTACAGAGGGGCAAACTTCATACAGCACTCATTCTATATAGAGTTTCTAGACAACTATTGTAACCTATTGTAAATACATGCAAACTTAATGGAGCATGCAGGCAATGTGTGGTTCCCAATAACTTGATACTCTAACAAAGTTCAATTAACTTCAGAAAAAGAACATCAAAAATGTATCTTGTAAGGGGAGCCATTCTGGTAATTCCCACAGTCATATAAAATTAGTTGCCATCCGTTGAAGAATAATACCCCAACTTAATAGCACTTTCTGTGATTAGAGGAAAGAGTCACTCAAGTTGAAGGATAATTCTCAATGAACTTGATACGGAGGAAATTGACCAGAGGAAATTATAGAGAAAGAACAGACACAGATCACACTACCCCAAAGAGAAGCACTTATGAACATTGAAATCAATCAACGCTTCACTTTAAGGTAATGTCCCCCAACTTAATAGCACTTTCTGTGATTAGAGAAAAGAGAGTCACTCAAGTTGAAGGATAATTCTCAATGAACTTGATACGGAGGAAATTGACCAGAGGAAATTATAGAGAAAGAACAGACACAGATCACACTACCCCAAAGAGAAGCACTTATAAACATTGAAATCAATCAATGCTTCACTGTAAGGTCATGTAAGTGTGGGATTTAGAGGCCCATGACAAATGACATGTGTATGAATGACAGATGTAAAAGTCACAGAAGACTACCCCAACAAGTAGCACTTACTCTGTTATAAGGACAAGCCAATGCCATTGTTAGGGTACCGATCGCAACAATCCAAAGACAGATTTGGTTGGGACTCTCCGTGCAAACATTGCACCTAAATGCAGGTACATTTACTACAGGCAGTGTAAAATGCAAAGAAGATTGCTAACACTGGTCAAATATAGAGAAGGAACAGACAGATCACACTGCCCCAAAGACAAGCACTGAAGAACATTGAAATCAATCAAGGCTTCACTGTAAGGTCATGTAAGTGTGGGATTTAGAGGCCCATGACAAATGACATGTGTATGAATAACAGATGTAAAAGTCACAGAAGACTACCCCAACAAGTAGCACTTACTCTGTTATAAGGACAAGCCAATGCCATTGTTAGGGTACCGATCGCAACAATCCAAAGACAGATTTGGTTGGGACTCTCCGTGCAAACATTGCACCTAAATGCAGGTACATTTACTACAGGCAGTGTAAAATGCAAAGAAGATTGCTAACACTGGTCAAATATAGAAAAGGAAGAGACAGACCACACTGCCCCAAGACAAGCACTGAAGAACATTGAAATCAATCAAGGCTTCAATTTAAAGCAATGTAATAGTGGAATTTAGAAGGACATGACAAACACAATGTGTATGAATAACAGATGTAAAAGTCACAGAAGACTACCCCAACAAGTAGCACTTACTCTGTTATAAGGACAAGCCAATGCCATTGTTAAGGTACCGATTCCAACCAATTTTAAAGACCTGTATATGACCTGCCCACCAAATGATCACTTACTGTTGATTCCATGAAGTCCATCTTCCTCTAGAGACATGTTCCTGAGTATTTCTTATAACAAGGAGCTGCCCTCAACTCCCAGGAAGAACTTAAGATTGGTTCATGTTCAGCAACCACAACCACTCCCACGTCGGTAAATGCTGTGCTGTGAACGACTCAGGTACTTAAGCTTGACGAGTGCTCTGCCTTTATCTAAGGTTCGTCATTTTAATCAAGAGAAACTATTTCACACATTCAAAACATTAGGATTGAGAGGAGTTTTGGTTCTCTGCCTTAAAGGCCCAATTATTTGAATGGTCTACTAGACTTGAGTCTTTTCCGATGCAAAAACAGCAGTTACAGACAAGCAAACTTCATACAGCACTCATTCTATATAGAGTTTCTAGACAACTATTGTAACCTATTGTAAATACATGCAAACTTAATAGAGCATGCAGGCAATATGTGGTTCCCAATAACTTGATACTCTAACAAAGTTCAATTAACTTCAGAAAAAGAACATCAAAAATGTTGTAAGGGGAGCCATTCTGGTAATTCCCACAGTCATATAAAATTAGTTGCCATCCGTTGAAGAATAATACCCCAACTTAATAGCACTTTCTGTGATTAGAGGAAAGAGAGTCACTCAAGTTGAAGGATAATTCTCAATGAACTTGATACGGAGGAAATTGACCAGAGGAAATTATAGAGAAAGAACAGACACAGATCACACTACCCCAAAGAGAAGCACTTATGAACATTGAAATCAATCAACGCTTCACTTTAAGGTAATGTAAGTGTGGGATTTAGTGGCCCATGACAAACACAATGTGTATAAATAACAGATGTAAAAGTCACAGAAGACTACCCCAACAAGTAGCACTTACTCTGTTATAAGGACAAGCCAATGCCATTGTTAGGGTACCGATCGCAACAATCCAAAGACAGATTTGGTTGGGACTCTCCGTGCAAACATTGCACCTAAATGCAGGTACATTTACTACAGGCAGTGTAAAATGCAAAGAAGATTGCTAACACAGGTCAAATATAGAGAATGAACAGACAGATCACACTGCCCCCAAAGACAAGCACTGAAGAACATTGAAATCAATCAAGGCTTCAATTTAAAGCAATGTAATAGTGGAATTTAGAAGCACATGACAAACACAATGTGTATGAATAACAGATGTAAAAGTCACAGAAGACTACCCCAACAAGTAGCACTTACTCTGTTATAAGTACAAGCCAATGCCATTGTTAGGGTACCGATCGCAACAATCCAAAGGCAGAATTAGTTGGGACTCTTAGTGCAAACATTGCACCAAATACAGGTATATTTACTACAGGCAGTGTCAAATGCAAAGACGATTGCTAACACTGGTCAAATATAGAAAAGGAAGAGACAGACCACACTGCCCCAAAGACAAGCACTGAAGAACATTGAAATCAATCAAGGCTTCAATTTAAAGTAATATAATAGTGGGATTTTGAAGCACATGACAAACACAATGTGTATAAATAACAGATGTAAAAGTCACAGAAGACTACCCCAACAAGTAGCACTTACTCTTTTATAAGGACAAGTCAATGCCATTGTTAGGGTACCGATCGCAACGATCCAAAGATAGATTTAGTTGGGACTCTCAGTGCAAACATTGCACCTAAATGCAGGTACATTTACTACAGGCAGTGTAAAATACAAAGAAGATTGCTAACACTGGTCAAATATCGAGAAGGAACAGACAGATCACACTGCCCCAAAGACAAGCACTGAAGAACATTGAAATCAATCAAGGCTTCACTGTAAGGTCATGTAAGTGTGGGATTTAGAGGCCCATGACAAATGACATGTGTATGAATAACAGATGTAAAAGTCACAGAAGACTACCCCAACAAGTAGCACTTACTCTTTTATAAGGACAAGTCAATGCCATTGTTAGGGTACCGATCGCAATGATCCAAAGATAGATTTAGTTGGGACTCTCAGTGCAAACATTGCACCTAAATGCAGGTACATTTACTACAGGCAGTGTAAAATGCAAAGAAGATTGCTAACACTGGTCAAATATAGAAAAGGAAGAGACAGACCACACCGCCCCAAAGACAAGCACTGAAGAACATTGAAATCAATCAAGGCTTCAATTTAAAGCAATGCAATAGTGGAATTTAGAAGCACATGACAAACACAATATGTATAAATAACAGATGTAAAAGTCACAAAAAACTACCCCAACAAGCAGCACTTACTCTGTTATAAGGACAAGCCAATACCATTGTTAGGGTACCGATCGCAACAATCCAAAGACAGATTTAGTTGGGACTCTCCGTGCAAACATTGCACCTAAATGCAGGTATATTTACTACAGGCAGTGTAAAATGCAAAGAAGATTGCTAACACTGGTCAAATATAGAGAAGGAACAGACTGATCACACTGCCCCAAAGACAAGCACTGAAGAACATTGAAATCAATCAAGGCTTCAATTTAAAGCAATGTAATAGTGGAATTTAGAAGCACATGACAAACACAATGTGTATGAATAACAGATGTAAAAGTCACAGAAGACTACCCCAACAAGTAGCACTTACTCTGTTATAAGTACAAGCCAATGCCATTGTTAGGGTACCGATCGCAACAATCCAAAGGCAGAATTAGTTGGGACTCTTAGTGCAAACATTGCACCTAAATGCAGGTACATTTACTACAGGCAGTGTAAAATGTAAAGAAGATTGCTAACACAGGTCAAATATAGAGAATGAACAGACAGATCACACTGCCCCCAAAGACAAGCACTGAAGAACATTGAAATCAATCAAGGCTTCAATTTAAAGCAATGTAATAGTGGAATTTAGAAGCACATGACAAACACAATGTGTATGAATAACAGATGTAAAAGTCACAGAAGACTACCCCAACAAGTAGCACTTACTCTGTTATAAGTACAAGCCAATGCCATTGTTAGGGTACCGATCGCAACAATCCAAAGGCAGAATTATTTGGGACTCTTAGTGCAAACATTGCACCAAATACAGGTATATTTACTACAGGCAGTGTCAAATGCAAAGACGATTGCTAACACTGGTCAAATATAGAAAAGGAAGAGACAGACCACACTGCCCCAAAGACAAGCACTGAAGAACATTGAAATCAATCAAGGCTTCAATTTAAAGTAATATAATAGTGGGATTTTGAAGCACATGACAAACACAATGTGTATAAATAACAGATGTAAAAGTCACAGAAGACTACCCCAACAAGTAGCACTTACTCTTTTATAAGGACAAGTCAATGCCATTGTTAGGGTACCGATCGCAACGATCCAAAGATAGATTTAGTTGGGACTCTCAGTGCAAACATTGCACCTAAATGCAGGTACATTTACTACAGGCAGTGTAAAATACAAAGAAGATTGCTAACACTGGTCAAATATCGAGAAGGAACAGACAGATCACACTGCCCCAAAGACAAGCACTGAAGAACATTGAAATCAATCAAGGCTTCACTGTAAGGTCATGTAATAGTGGAATTTAGAAGCACATGACAAACACAATGTGTATGAATAACAGATGTAAAAGTCACAGAAGACTACCCCAACAAGTAGCACTTACTCTGTTATAAGTACAAGCCAATGCCATTGTTAGGGTACCGATCGCAACAATCCAAAGGCAGAATTAGTTGGGACTCTTAGTGCAAACATTGCACCTAAATGCAGGTACATTTACTACAGGCAGTGTAAAATGTAAAGAAGATTGCTAACACAGGTCAAATATAGAGAATGAACAGACAGATCACACTGCCCCCAAAGACAAGCACTGAAGAACATTGAAATCAATCAAGGCTTCAATTTAAAGCAATGTAATAGTGGAATTTAGAAGCACATGACAAACACAATGTGTATGAATAACAGATGTAAAAGTCACAGAAGACTACCCCAACAAGTAGCACTTACTCTGTTATAAGTACAAGCCAATGCCATTGTTAGGGTACCGATCGCAACAATCCAAAGGCAGAATTAGTTGGGACTCTTAGTGCAAACATTGCACCAAATACAGGTATATTTACTACAGGCAGTGTCAAATGCAAAGACGATTGCTAACACTGGTCAAATATAGAAAAGGAAGAGACAGACCACACTGCCCCAAAGACAAGCACTGAAGAACATTGAAATCAATCAACGCTTCACTTTCAGGTAATGTAAGTGTGGGATTTAGTGGGCCATGACAAACACAATGTGTATAAATAACAGATGTAAAAGTCACAGAAAACTACCCCAACAAGTAGCACTTACTCTTTTATAAGGACAAGCCAATGCCATTGTTAGGGTACCGATCGCAACAATCCAAAGACAGATTTAGTTTGGACTCTCAGTGCAAACATTGCACCTAAATGCAGGTATATTTACTACAGGCAGTGTAAAATGCAAAGAAGATTGCTAACACTGGTCAAATATAGAAAAGGAACAGACTGATCACACTGCCCCAAAGACAAGCACTGAAGAACATTGAAATCAATCAAGGCTTCAATTTAAAGCAATGTAATAGTGGAATTTAGAAGCACATGACAAACACAATGTGTATGAATAACAGATGTAAAAGTCACAGAAGACTACCCCAACAAGTAGCACTTACTCTGTTATAAGTACAAGCCAATGCCATTGTTAGGGTACCGATCGCAACAATCCAAAGGCAGAATTAGTTGGGACTCTTAGTGCAAACATTGCACCTAAATGCAGGTACATTTACTACAGGCAGTGTAAAATGCAAAGAAGATTGCTAACACAGGTCAAATATAGAGAATGAACAGACAGATCACACTGCCCCCAAAGACAAGCACTGAAGAACATTGAAATCAATCAAGGCTTCAATTTAAAGCAATGTAATAGTGGAATTTAGAAGCACATGACAAACACAATGTGTATGAATAACAGATGTAAAAGTCACAGAAGACTACCCCAACAAGTAGCACTTACTCTGTTATAAGTACAAGCCAATGCCATTGTTAGGGTACCGATCGCAACAATCCAAAGGCAGAATTAGTTGGGACTCTTAGTGCAAACATTGCACCAAATACAGGTATATTTACTACAGGCAGTGTCAAATGCAAAGACGATTGCTAACACTGGTCAAATATAGAAAAGGAAGAGACAGACCACACTGCCCCAAAGACAAGCACTGAAGAACATTGAAATCAATCAAGGCTTCAATTTAAAGTAATATAATAGTGGGATTTTGAAGCACATGACAAACACAATGTGTATAAATAACAGATGTAAAAGTCACAGAAGACTACCCCAACAAGTAGCACTTACTCTTTTATAAGGACAAGTCAATGCCATTGTTAGGGTACCGATCGCAACGATCCAAAGATAGATTTAGTTGGGACTCTCAGTGCAAACATTGCACCTAAATGCAGGTACATTTACTACAGGCAGTGTAAAATACAAAGAAGATTGCTAACACTGGTCAAATATCGAGAAGGAACAGACAGATCACACTGCCCCAAAGACAAGCACTGAAGAACATTGAAATCAATCAAGGCTTCACTGTAAGGTCATGTAAGTGTGGGATTTAGAGGCCCATGACAAATGACATGTGTATGAATAACAGATGTAAAAGTCACAGAAGACTACCCCAACAAGTAGCACTTACTCTTTTATAAGGACAAGTCAATGCCATTGTTAGGGTACCGATCGCAACGATCCAAAGATAGATTTAGTTGGGACTCTCAGTGCAAACATTGCACCTAAATGCAGGTACATTTACTACAGGCAGTGTAAAATGCAAAGAAGATTGCTAACACTGGTCAAATATAGAAAAGGAAGAGACAGACCACACCGCCCCAAAGACAAGCACTGAAGAACATTGAAATCAATCAAGGCTTCAATTTAAAGCAATGCAATAGTGGAATTTAGAAGCACATGACAAACACAATATGTATAAATAACAGATGTAAAAGTCACAAAAAACTACCCCAACAAGCAGCACTTACTCTGTTATAAGGACAAGCCAATACCATTGTTAGGGTACCGATCGCAACAATCCAAAGACAGATTTAGTTGGGACTCTCCGTGCAAACATTGCACCTAAATGCAGGTATATTTACTACAGGCAGTGTAAAATGCAAAGAAGATTGCTAACACTGGTCAAATATAGAGAAGGAACAGACTGATCACACTGCCCCAAAGACAAGCACTGAAGAACATTGAAATCAATCAAGGCTTCAATTTAAAGCAATGTAATAGTGGAATTTAGAAGCACATGACAAACACAATGTGTATGAATAACAGATGTAAAAGTCACAGAAGACTACCCCAACAAGTAGCACTTACTCTGTTATAAGTACAAGCCAATGCCATTGTTAGGGTACCGATCGCAACAATCCAAAGACAGATTTGGTTGGGACTCTCCGTGCAAACATTGCACCTAAATGCAGGTACATTTACTACAGGCAGTGTAAAATGCAAAGAAGATTGCTAACACTGGTCAAATATAGAGAAGGAACAGACAGATCACACTGCCCCAAGACAAGCACTGAAGAACATTGAAATCAATCAAGGCTTCAATTTAAAGCAATGTAATAGTGGAATTTAGAAGCACATGACAAACACAATGTGTATGAATAACAGATGTAAAAGTCACAGAAGACTACCCCAACAAGTAGCACTTACTCTGTTATAAGGACAAGCCAATGCCATTGTTAAGGTACCGATTCCAACCAATTTTAAAGACCTGTATATGACCTGCCCACCAAATGATCACTTACTGTTGATTCCATGAAGTCCATCTTCCTCTAGAGACATGTTCCTGAGTATTTCTTATAACAAGGAGCTGCCCTCAACTCCCAGGAAGAACTTAAGATTGGTTCATGTTCAGCAACCACAACCACTCCCACGTCGGTAAATGCTGTGCTGTGAACGACTCAGGTACTTAAGCTTGACGAGTGCTCTGCCTTTATCTAAGGTTCGTCATTTTAATCAAGAGAAACTATTTCACACATTCAAAACATTAGGATTGAGAGGAGTTTTGGTTCTCTGCCTTAAAGGCCCAATTATTTGAATGGTCTACTAGACTTGAGTCTTTTCCGATGCAAAAACAGCAGTTACAGACAAGCAAACTTCATACAGCACTCATTCTATATAGAGTTTCTAGACAACTATTGTAACCTATTGTAAATACATGCAAACTTAATAGAGCATGCAGGCAATATGTGGTTCCCAATAACTTGATACTCCAACAAAGTTCAATTAACTTCAGAAAAAGAACATCAAAAATGTTGTAAGGGGAGCCATTCTGGTAATTCCCACAGTCATATAAAATTAGTTGCCATCCGTTGAAGAATAATACCCCAACTTAATAGCACTGTCTGTGATTAGAGGAAAGAGAGTCACTCAAGTTGAAGGATAATTCTCAATGAACTTGATACGGAGGAAATTGACCAGAGGAAATTATAGAGAAAGAACAGACACAGATCACACTACCCCAAAGAGAAGCACTTATAAACATTGAAATCAATCAACGCTTCACTTTAAGGTAATGTAAGTGTGGGATTTAGAGGCCCATGACAAACACAATGTGTATGAATAACAGATGTAAAAGTCACAGAAGACTACCCCAACAAGTAGCACTTACTCTGTTATAAGGACAAGCCAATGCAATTGTTAGGGTACCGATCGCAACAATCCAAAGGCAGAATTAGTTGGGACTCTTAGTGCAAACATTGCACCTAAATGCAGGTACATTTACTACAGGCAGTGTAAAATGCAAAGAAGATTGCTAACACTGGTCAAATATAGAAAAGGAAGAGACAGACCACACTGCCCCAAGACAAGCACTGAAGAACATTGAAATCAATCAAGGCTTCAATTTAAAGCAATGTAATAGTGGAATTTAGAAGCACATGACAAACACAATGTGTATGAATAACAGATGTAAAAGTCACAGAAGACTACCCCAACAAGTAGCACTTACTCTGTTATAAGGACAAGCCAATGCCATTGTTAAGGTACCGATTCCAACCAATTTTAAAGACCTGTATATGACCTGCCCACCAAATGATCACTTACTGTTGATTCCATGAAGTCCATCTTCCTCTAGAGACATGTTCCTGAGTATTTCTTATAACAAGGAGCTGCCCTCAACTCCCAGGAAGAACTTAAGATTGGTTCATGTTCAGCAACCACAACCACTCCCACGTCGGTAAATGCTGTGCTGTGAACGACTCAGGTACTTAAGCTTGACGAGTGCTCTGCCTTTATCTAAGGTTCGTCATTTTAATCAAGAGAAACTATTTCACACATTCAAAACATTAGGATTGAGAGGAGTTTTGGTTCTCTGCCTTAAAGGCCCAATTATTTGAATGGTCTACTAGACTTGAGTCTTTTCCGATGCAAAAACAGCAGTTACAGACAAGCAAACTTCATACAGCACTCATTCTATATAGAGTTTCTAGACAACTATTGTAACCTATTGTAAATACATGCAAACTTAATAGAGCATGCAGGCAATATGTGGTTCCCAATAACTTGATACTCTAACAAAGTTCAATTAACTTCAGAAAAAGAACATCAAAAATGTTGTAAGGGGAGCCATTCTGGTAATTCCCACAGTCATATAAAATTAGTTGCCATCCGTTGAAGAATAATACCCCAACTTAATAGCACTTTCTGTGATTAGAGTAAAAAGAGTCACTCAAGTTGAAGGATAATTCTCAATGAACTTGATACGGAGGAAATTGACCAGAGGAAATTATAGAGAAAGAACAGACACAGATCACACTACCCCAAAGAGAAGCACTTATGAACATTGAAATCAATCAACGCTTCACTTTAAGGTAATGTAAGTGTGGGATTTAGAGGCCCATGACAAACACAATGTGTATGAATAACAGATGTAAAAGTCACAGAAGACTACCCCAACAAGTAGCACTTACTCTGTTATAAGGACAAGCCAATGCAATTGTTAGGGTACCGATCGCAACAATCCAAAGGCAGAATTAGTTGGGACTCTTAGTGCAAACATTGCACCAAATACAGGTATATTTACTACAGGCAGTGTCAAATGCAAAGACGATTGCTAACACTGGTCAAATATAGAAAAGGAAGAGACAGACCACACTGCCCCAAAGACAAGCACTGAAGAACATTGAAATCAATCAAGGCTTCAATTTAAAGTAATATAATAGTGGGATTTTGAAGCACATGACAAACACAATGTGTATGAATAACAGATGTAAAAGTCACAGAAGACTACCCCAACAAGTAGCACTTACTCTGTTATAAGGACAAGCCAATGCCATTGTTAGGGTACCGATCGCAACAATCCAAAGACAGATTTGGTTGGGACTCTCCGTGCAAACATTGCACCTAAATGCAGGTACATTTACTACAGGCAGTGTAAAATGCAAAGAAGATTGCTAACACTGGTCAAATATAGAAAAGGAAGAGACAGACCACACTGCCCCAAGACAAGCACTGAAGAACATTGAAATCAATCAAGGCTTCAATTTAAAGCAATGTAATAGTGGAATTTAGAAGCACATGACAAACACAATGTGTATGAATAACAGATGTAAAAGTCACAGAAGACTACCCCAACAAGTAGCACTTACTCTGTTATAAGGACAAGCCAATGCCATTGTTAAGGTACCGATTCCAACCAATTTTAAAGACCTGTATATGACCTGCCCACCAAATGATCACTTACTGTTGATTCCATGAAGTCCATCTTCCTCTAGAGACATGTTCCTGAGTATTTCTTATAACAAGGAGCTGCCCTCAACTCCCAGGAAGAACTTAAGATTGGTTCATGTTCAGCAACCACAACCACTCCCACGTCGGTAAATGCTGTGCTGTGAACGACTCAGGTACTTAAGCTTGACGAGTGCTCTGCCTTTATCTAAGGTTCGTCATTTTAATCAAGAGAAACTATTTCACACATTCAAAACATTAGGATTGAGAGGAGTTTTGGTTCTCTGCCTTAAAGGCCCAATTATTTGAATGGTCTACTAGACTTGAGTCTTTTCCGATGCAAAAACAGCAGTTACAGACAAGCAAACTTCATACAGCACTCATTCTATATAGAGTTTCTAGACAACTATTGTAACCTATTGTAAATACATGCAAACTTAATAGAGCATGCAGGCAATATGTGGTTCCCAATAACTTGATACTCTAACAAAGTTCAATTAACTTCAGAAAAAGAACATCAAAAATGTTGTAAGGGGAGCCTTTCTGGTAATTCCCACAGTCATATAAAATTAGTTGCCATCCGTTGAAGAATAATACCCCAACTTAATAGCACTTTCTGTGATTAGAGGAAAGAGAGTCACTCAAGTTGAAGGATAATTCTCAATGAACTTGATACGGAGGAAATTGACCAGAGGAAATTATAGAGAAAGAACAGACACAGATCACACTACCCCAAAGAGAAGCACTTATAAACATTGAAATCAATCAACGCTTCACTTTAAGGTAATGTAAGTGTGGGATTTAGAGGCCCATGACAAACACAATGTGTATGAATAACAGATGTAAAAGTCACAGAAGACTACCCCAACAAGTAGCACTTACTCTGTTATAAGGACAAGCCAATGCAATTGTTAGGGTACCGATCGCAACAATCCAAAGGCAGAATTAGTTGGGACTCTTAGTGCAAACATTGCACCAAATACAGGTATATTTACTACAGGCAGTGTCAAATGCAAAGACGATTGCTAACACTGGTCAAATATAGAAAAGGAAGAGACAGACCACACTGCCCCAAAGACAAGCACTGAAGAACATTGAAATCAATCAAGGCTTCAATTTAAAGTAATATAATAGTGGGATTTTGAAGCACATGACAAACACAATGTGTATGAATAACAGATGTAAAAGTCACAGAAGACTACCCCAACAAGTAGCACTTACTCTGTTATAAGGACAAGCCAATGCCATTGTTAGGGTACCGATCGCAACAATCCAAAGACAGATTTGGTTGGGACTCTCCGTGCAAACATTGCACCTAAATGCAGGTACATTTACTACAGGCAGTGTAAAATGCAAAGAAGATTGCTAACACTGGTCAAATATAGAGAAGGAACAGACTGATCACACTGCCCCAAAGAGAAGCACTTATAAACATTGAAATCAATCAATGCTTCACTGTAAGGTCATGTAAGTGTGGGATTTAGAGGCCCATGACAAATGACATGTGTATGAATGACAGATGTAAAAGTCACAGAAGACTACCCCAACAAGTAGCACTTACTCTGTTATAAGGACAAGCCAATGCAATTGTTAGGGTACCGATCGCAACAATCCAAAGGCAGAATTAGTTGGGACTCTTAGTGCAAACATTGCACCAAATACAGGTATATTTACTACAGGCAGTGTCAAATGCAAAGACGATTGCTAACACTGGTCAAATATAGAAAAGGAAGAGACAGACCACACTGCCCCAAAGACAAGCACTGAAGAACATTGAAATCAATCAAGGCTTCAATTTAAAGTAATATAATAGTGGGATTTTGAAGCACATGACAAACACAATGTGTATGAATAACAGATGTAAAAGTCACAGAAGACTACCCCAACAAGTAGCACTTACTCTGTTATAAGGACAAGCCAATGCCATTGTTAGGGTACCGATCGCAACAATCCAAAGACAGATTTGGTTGGGACTCTCCGTGCAAACATTGCACCTAAATGCAGGTACATTTACTACAGGCAGTGTAAAATGCAAAGAAGATTGCTAACACTGGTCAAATATAGAGAAGGAACAGACTGATCACACTGCCCCAAAGAGAAGCACTTATAAACATTGAAATCAATCAATGCTTCACTGTAAGGTCATGTAAGTGTGGGATTTAGAGGCCCATGACAAATGACATGTGTATGAATGACAGATGTAAAAGTCACAGAAGACTACCCCAACAAGTAGCACTTACTCTGTTATAAGGACAAGCCAATGCCATTGTTAGGGTACCGATCGCAACAATCCAAAGACAGATTTGGTTGGGACTCTCCGTGCAAACATTGCACCTAAATGCAGGTACATTTACTACAGGCAGTGTAAAATGCAAAGAAGATTGCTAACACTGGTCAAATATAGAAAAGGAAGAGACAGACCACACTGCCCCAAGACAAGCACTGAAGAACATTGAAATCAATCAAGGCTTCAATTTAAAGCAATGTAATAGTGGAATTTAGAAGCACATGACAAACACAATGTGTATGAATAACAGATGTAAAAGTCACAGAAGACTACCCCAACAAGTAGCACTTACTCTGTTATAAGGACAAGCCAATGCCATTGTTAAGGTACCGATTCCAACCAATTTTAAAGACCTGTATATGACCTGCCCACCAAATGATCACTTACTGTTGATTCCATGAAGTCCATCTTCCTCTAGAGACATGTTCCTGAGTATTTCTTATAACAAGGAGCTGCCCTCAACTCCCAGGAAGAACTTAAGATTGGTTCATGTTCAGCAACCACAACCACTCCCACGTCGGTAAATGCTGTGCTGTGAACGACTCAGGTACTTAAGCTTGACGAGTGCTCTGCCTTTATCTAAGGTTCGTCATTTTAATCAAGAGAAACTATTTCACACATTCAAAACATTAGGATTGAGAGGAGTTTTGGTTCTCTGCCTTAAAGGCCCAATTATTTGAATGGTCTACTAGACTTGAGTCTTTTCCGATGCAAAAACAGCAGTTACAGACAAGCAAACTTCATACAGCACTCATTCTATATAGAGTTTCTAGACAACTATTGTAACCTATTGTAAATACATGCAAACTTAATAGAGCATGCAGGCAATATGTGGTTCCCAATAACTTGATACTCTAACAAAGTTCAATTAACTTCAGAAAAAGAACATCAAAAATGTTGTAAGGGGAGCCATTCTGGTAATTCCCACAGTCATATAAAATTAGTTGCCATCCGTTGAAGAATAATACCCCAACTTAATAGCACTTTCTGTGATTAGAGGAAAGAGAGTCACTCAAGTTGAAGGATAATTCTCAATGAACTTGATACGGAGGAAATTGACCAGAGGAAATTATAGAGAAAGAACAGACACAGATCACACTACCCCAAAGAGAAGCACTTATGAACATTGAAATCAATCAACGCTTCACTTTAAGGTAATGTAAGTGTGGGATTTAGAGGCCCATGACAAACACAATGTGTATGAATAACAGATGTAAAAGTCACAGAAGACTACCCCAACAAGTAGCACTTACTCTGTTATAAGGACAAGCCAATGCAATTGTTAGGGTACCGATCGCAACAATCCAAAGGCAGAATTAGTTGGGACTCAGTGCAAACATTGCACCAAATACAGGTATATTTACTACAGGCAGTGTCAAATGCAAAGACGATTGCTAACACTGGTCAAATATAGAAAAGGAAGAGACAGACCACACTGCCCCAAAGACAAGCACTGAAGAACATTGAAATCAATCAAGGCTTCAATTTAAAGTAATATAATAGTGGGATTTTGAAGCACATGACAAACACAATGTGTATGAATAACAGATGTAAAAGTCACAGAAGACTACCCCAACAAGTAGCACTTACTCTGTTATAAGGACAAGCCAATGCCATTGTTAGGGTACCGATCGCAACAATCCAAAGACAGATTTGGTTGGGACTCTCCGTGCAAACATTGCACCTAAATGCAGGTACATTTACTACAGGCAGTGTAAAATGCAAAGAAGATTGCTAACACTGGTCAAATATAGAGAAGGAACAGACTGATCACACTGCCCCAAAGAGAATCACTTATAAACATTGAAATCAATCAATGCTTCACTGTAAGGTCATGTAAGTGTGGGATTTAGAGGCCCATGACAAATGACATGTGTATGAATGACAGATGTAAAAGTCACAGAAGACTACCCCAACAAGTAGCACTTACTCTGTTATAAGGACAAGCCAATGCAATTGTTAGGGTACCGATCGCAACAATCCAAAGGCAGAATTAGTTGGGACTCTTAGTGCAAACATTGCACCAAATACAGGTATATTTACTACAGGCAGTGTCAAATGCAAAGACGATTGCTAACACTGGTCAAATATAGAAAAGGAAGAGACAGACCACACTGCCCCAAAGACAAGCACTGAAGAACATTGAAATCAATCAAGGCTTCAATTTAAAGTAATATAATAGTGGGATTTTGAAGCACATGACAAACACAATGTGTATGAATAACAGATGTAAAAGTCACAGAAGACTACCCCAACAAGTAGCACTTACTCTGTTATAAGGACAAGCCAATGCCATTGTTAGGGTACCGATCGCAACAATCCAAAGACAGATTTGGTTGGGACTCTCCGTGCAAACATTGCACCTAAATGCAGGTACATTTACTACAGGCAGTGTAAAATGCAAAGAAGATTGCTAACACTGGTCAAATATAGAGAAGGAACAGACTGATCACACTGCCCCAAAGAGAAGCACTTATAAACATTGAAATCAATCAATGCTTCACTGTAAGGTCATGTAAGTGTGGGATTTAGAGGCCCATGACAAATGACATGTGTATGAATGACAGATGTAAAAGTCACAGAAGACTACCCCAACAAGTAGCACTTACTCTGTTATAAGGACAAGCCAATGCAATTGTTAGGGTACCGATCGCAACAATCCAAAGGCAGAATTAGTTGGGACTCTTAGTGCAAACATTGCACCAAATACAGGTATATTTACTACAGGCAGTGTCAAATGCAAAGACGATTGCTAACACTGGTCAAATATAGAAAAGGAAGAGACAGACCACACTGCCCCAAAGACAAGCACTGAAGAACATTGAAATCAATCAAGGCTTCAATTTAAAGTAATATAATAGTGGGATTTTGAAGCACATGACAAACACAATGTGTATGAATAACAGATGTAAAAGTCACAGAAGACTACCCCAACAAGTAGCACTTACTCTGTTATAAGGACAAGCCAATGCCATTGTTAGGGTACCGATCGCAACAATCCAAAGACAGATTTGGTTGGGACTCTCCGTGCAAACATTGCACCTAAATGCAGGTACATTTACTACAGGCAGTGTAAAATGCAAAGAAGATTGCTAACACTGGTCAAATATAGAGAAGGAACAGACTGATCACACTGCCCCAAAGAGAAGCACTTATAAACATTGAAATCAATCAATGCTTCACTGTAAGGTCATGTAAGTGTGGGATTTAGAGGCCCATGACAAATGACATGTGTATGAATGACAGATGTAAAAGTCACAGAAGACTACCCCAACAAGTAGCACTTACTCTGTTATAAGGACAAGCCAATGCCATTGTTAGGGTACCGATCGCAACAATCCAAAGACAGATTTGGTTGGGACTCTCCGTGCAAACATTGCACCTAAATGCAGGTACATTTACTACAGGCAGTGTAAAATGCAAAGAAGATTGCTAACACTGGTCAAATATAGAAAAGGAAGAGACAGACCACACTGCCCCAAGACAAGCACTGAAGAACATTGAAATCAATCAAGGCTTCAATTTAAAGCAATGTAATAGTGGAATTTAGAAGCACATGACAAACACAATGTGTATGAATAACAGATGTAAAAGTCACAGAAGACTACCCCAACAAGTAGCACTTACTCTGTTATAAGGACAAGCCAATGCCATTGTTAAGGTACCGATTCCAACCAATTTTAAAGACCTGTATATGACCTGCCCACCAAATGATCACTTACTGTTGATTCCATGAAGTCCATCTTCCTCTAGAGACATGTTCCTGAGTATTTCTTATAACAAGGAGCTGCCCTCAACTCCCAGGAAGAACTTAAGATTGGTTCATGTTCAGCAACCACAACCACTCCCACGTCGGTAAATGCTGTGCTGTGAACGACTCAGGTACTTAAGCTTGACGAGTGCTCTGCCTTTATCTAAGGTTCGTCATTTTAATCAAGAGAAACTATTTCACACATTCAAAACATTAGGATTGAGAGGAGTTTTGGTTCTCTGCCTTAAAGGCCCAATTATTTGAATGGTCTACGAGACTTGAGTCTTTTCCGATGCAAAAACAGCAGTTACAGACAAGCAAACTTCATACAGCACTCATTCTATATAGAGTTTCTAGACAACTATTGTAACCTATTGTAAATACATGCAAACTTAATAGAGCATGCAGGCAATATGTGGTTCCCAATAACTTGATACTCTAACAAAGTTCAATTAACTTCAGAAAAAGAACATCAAAAATGTTGTAAGGGGAGCCATTCTGGTAATTCCCACAGTCATATAAAATTAGTTGCCATCCGTTGAAGAATAATACCCCAACTTAATAGCACTTTCTGTGATTAGAGGAAAGAGAGTCACTCAAGTTGAAGGATAATTCTCAATGAACTTGATACGGAGGAAATTGACCAGAGGAAATTATAGAGAAAGAACAGACACAGATCACACTACCCCAAAGAGAAGCACTTATGAACATTGAAATCAATCAACGCTTCACTTTAAGGTAATGTAAGTGTGGGATTTAGAGGCCCATGACAAACACAATGTGTATGAATAACAGATGTAAAAGTCACAGAAGACTACCCCAACAAGTAGCACTTACTCTGTTATAAGGACAAGCCAATGCAATTGTTAGGGTACCGATCGCAACAATCCAAAGGCAGAATTAGTTGGGACTCTTAGTGCAAACATTGCACCAAATACAGGTATATTTACTACAGGCAGTGTCAAATGCAAAGACGATTGCTAACACTGGTCAAATATAGAAAAGGAAGAGACAGACCACACTGCCCCAAAGACAAGCACTGAAGAACATTGAAATCAATCAAGGCTTCAATTTAAAGTAATATAATAGTGGGATTTTGAAGCACATGACAAACACAATGTGTATGAATAACAGATGTAAAAGTCACAGAAGACTACCCCAACAAGTAGCACTTACTCTGTTATAAGGACAAGCCAATGCCATTGTTAGGGTACCGATCGCAACAATCCAAAGACAGATTTGGTTGGGACTCTCCGTGCAAACATTGCACCTAAATGCAGGTACATTTACTACAGGCAGTGTAAAATGCAAAGAAGATTGCTAACACTGGTCAAATATAGAGAAGGAACAGACTGATCACACTGCCCCAAAGAGAAGCACTTATAAACATTGAAATCAATCAATGCTTCACTGTAAGGTCATGTAAGTGTGGGATTTAGAGGCCCATGACAAATGACATGTGTATGAATAACAGATGTAAAAGTCACAGAAGACTACCCCAACAAGTAGCACTTACTCTGTTATAAGTACAAGCCAATGCCATTGTTAGGGTACCGATCGCAACAATCCAAAGGCAGAATTAGTTGGGACTCTTAGTGCAAACATTGCACCTAAATGCAGGTACATTTACTACAGGCAGTGTAAAATGTAAAGAAGATTGCTAACACAGGTCAAATATAGAGAATGAACAGACAGATCACACTGCCCCAAAGACAAGCACTGAAGAACATTGAAATCAATCAAGGCTTCAATTTAAAGCAATGTAATAGTGGAATTTAGAAGCACATGACAAACACAATGTGTATGAATAACAGATGTAAAAGTCACAGAAGACTACCCCAACAAGTAGCACTTACTCTGTTATAAGTACAAGCCAATGCCATTGTTAGGGTACCGATCGCAACAATCCAAAGGCAGAATTAGTTGGGACTCTTAGTGCAAACATTGCACCAAATACAGGTATATTTACTACAGGCAGTGTCAAATGCAAAGACGATTGCTAACACTGGTCAAATATAGAAAAGGAAGAGACAGACCACACTGCCCCAAAGACAAGCACTGAAGAACATTGAAATCAATCAAGGCTTCAATTTAAAGTAATATAATAGTGGGATTTTGAAGCACATGACAAACACAATGTGTATAAATAACAGATGTAAAAGTCACAGAAGACTACCCCAACAAGTAGCACTTACTCTGTTATAAGGACAAGCCAATGCCATTGTTAGGGTACCGATCGCAACAATCCAAAGACAGATTTGGTTGGGACTCTCCGTGCAAACATTGCACCTAAATGCAGGTACATTTACTACAGGCAGTGTAAAATGCAAAGAAGATTGCCAACACTGGTCAAATATAGAGAAGGAACAGACAGATCACACTGCCCCAAAGACAAGCACTGAAGAACATTGAAATCAATCAAGGCTTCAATTTAAAGCAATGTAATAGTGGAATTTAGAAGCACATGACAAACACAATGTGTATGAATAACAGATGTAAAAGTCACAGAAGACTACCCCAACAAGTAGCACTTACTCTGTTATAAGGACACGCCAATGCCATTGTTAAGGTACCAATCCCAACCAATTTTAAAGACCTGTATATGACCTGCCCACCAAATGATCACTTACTGTTGATTCCATGAAGTCCATCTTCCTCTAGAGACATGTTCCTGAGTATTTCTTATATCAAGGAGCTGCCCTCAACTCCCAGGAAGAACTTAAGATTGGTTCATGTTCAGCAAACACAACCACTCCCATGTCGGTAAATGCTGTGCTGTGAACGACTCAGGTACTTAAGCTTGACGAGTGCTCTGCCTTTATCTAAGGTTTGTCATTTGAATCAAGAGAAACTATTTCACACATTCAAAACATTAGGATTGAGAGGAGTTTTGGTTCTCTGCCTTAAAGGCCCAATTATTTGAATGGTCTACTAGACTTGAGTCTTTTCCGATGCAAAAACAGCAGTTACAGAGGGGCAAACTTCATACAGCACTCATTCTATATAGAGTTTCTAGACAACTATTGTAACCTATTGTAAATACATGCAAACTTAATGGAGCATGCAGGCAATGTGTGGTTCCCAATAACTTGATACTCTAACAAAGTTCAATTAACTTCAGAAAAAGAACATCAAAAATGTATCTTGTAAGGGGAGCCATTCTGGTAATTCCCACAGTCATATAAAATTAGTTGCCATCCGTTGAAGAATAATACCCCAACTTAATAGCACTTTCTGTGATTAGAGGAAAGAGAGTCACTCAAGTTGAAGGATAATTCTCAATGAACTTGATACGGAGGAAATTGACCAGAGGAAATTATAGAGAAAGAACAGACACAGATCACACTACCCCAAAGAGAAGCACTTATGAACATTGAAATCAATCAACGCTTCACTTTAAGGTAATGTCCCCCAACTTAATAGCACTTTCTGTGATTAGAGAAAAGAGAGTCACTCAAGTTGAAGGATAATTCTCAATGAACTTGATACGGAGGAAATTGACCAGAGGAAATTATAGAGAAAGAACAGACACAGATCACACTACCCCAAAGAGAAGCACTTATAAACATTGAAATCAATCAATGCTTCACTGTAAGGTCATGTAAGTGTGGAATTTAGAGGCCCATGACAAATGACATGTGTATGAATGACAGATGTAAAAGTCACAGAAGACTACCCCAACAAGTAGCACTTACTCTGTTATAAGGACAAGCCAATGCCATTGTTAGGGTACCGATCGCAACAATCCAAAGACAGATTTGGTTGGGACTCTCCGTGCAAACATTGCACCTAAATGCAGGTACATTTACTACAGGCAGTGTAAAATGCAAAGAAGATTGCTAACACTGGTCAAATGATCACTTACTGTTGATTCCATGAAGTCCATCTTCCTCTAGAGACATGTTCCTGAGTATTTCTTATAACAAGGAGCTGCCCTCAACTCCCAGGAAGAACTTAAGATTGGTTCATGTTCAGCAACCACAACCACTCCCACGTCGGTAAATGCTGTGCTGTGAACGACTCAGGTACTTAAGCTTGACGAGTGCTCTGCCTTTATCTAAGGTTCGTCATTTTAACCAAGAGAAACTATTTCACACATTCAAAACATTAGGATTGAGAGGAGTTTTGGTTCTCTGCCTTAAAGGCCCAATTATTTGAATGGTCTACTAGACTTGAGTCTTTTCCGATGCAAAAACAGCAGTTACAGACAAGCAAACTTCATACAGCACTCATTCTATATAGAGTTTCT
The DNA here is from genome assembly GCF_038355195.1 of Osmerus mordax. Taxonomy (NCBI): domain Eukaryota; kingdom Metazoa; phylum Chordata; class Actinopteri; order Osmeriformes; family Osmeridae; genus Osmerus; species Osmerus mordax. The sequence continues at coordinate 18,412,003 of NC_090058.1, read as the reverse complement.
AGACAACTATTGTAACCTATTGTAAATACATGCAAACTTAATAGAGCATGCAGGCAATATGTGGTTCCCAATAACTTGATACTCTAACAAAGTTCAATTAACTTCAGAAAAAGAACATCAAAAATGTTGTAAGGGGAGCCATTCTGGTAATTCCCACAGTCATATAAAATTAGTTGCCATCCGTTGAAGAATAATACCCCAACTTAATAGCACTTTCTGTGATTAGAGGAAAGAGAGTCACTCAAGTTGAAGGATAATTCTCAATGAACTTGATACGGAGGAAATTGACCAGAGGAAATTATAGAGAAAGAACAGACACAGATCACACTACCCCAAAGAGAAGCACTTATGAACATTGAAATCAATCAACGCTTCACTTTAAGGTAATGTAAGTGTGGGATTTAGAGGCCCATGACAAACACAATGTGTATGAATAACAGATGTAAAAGTCACAGAAGACTACCCCAACAAGTAGCACTTACTCTGTTATAAGGACAAGCCAATGCAATTGTTAGGGTACCGATCGCAACAATCCAAAGGCAGAATTAGTTGGGACTCTTAGTGCAAACATTGCACCAAATACAGGTATATTTACTACAGGCAGTGTCAAATGCAAAGACGATTGCTAACACTGGTCAAATATAGAAAAGGAAGAGACAGACCACACTGCCCCAAAGACAAGCACTGAAGAACATTGAAATCAATCAAGGCTTCAATTTAAAGTAATATAATAGTGGGATTTTGAAGCACATGACAAACACAATGTGTATGAATAACAGATGTAAAAGTCACAGAAGACTACCCCAACAAGTAGCACTTACTCTGTTATAAGGACAAGCCAATGCCATTGTTAGGGTACCGATCGCAACAATCCAAAGACAGATTTGGTTGGGACTCTCCGTGCAAACATTGCACCTAAATGCAGGTACATTTACTACAGGCAGTGTAAAATGCAAAGAAGATTGCTAACACTGGTCAAATATAGAAAAGGAAGAGACAGACCACACTGCCCCAAGACAAGCACTGAAGAACATTGAAATCAATCAAGGCTTCAATTTAAAGCAATGTAATAGTGGAATTTAGAAGCACATGACAAACACAATGTGTATGAATAACAGATGTAAAAGTCACAGAAGACTACCCCAACAAGTAGCACTTACTCTGTTATAAGGACAAGCCAATGCCATTGTTAGGGTACCGATCGCAACAATCCAAAGACAGATTTGGTTGGGACTCTCCGTGCAAACATTGCACCTAAATGCAGGTACATTTACTACAGGCAGTGTAAAATGCAAAGAAGATTGCTAACACTGGTCAAATATAGAGAAGGAACAGACAGACCACACTACCCCAAAGACAAGCACTTACGAACATTGAAATCAATCAAGGCTTCACTTTAAGGTAATGTAAGTGTGGGATTTAGTGGCCCATGACAAACACAATGTGTATAAATAACAGATGTAAAAGTCACCGAAGACTACCCCAACAAGTAGCACTTACTCTTTTATAAGGACAAGTCAATGCCATTGTTAGGGTACCGATCGCAACGATCCAAAGACAGATTTAGTTGGGACTCTCAGTGCAAACATTGCACCTAAATGCAGGTACATTTACTACAGGCAGTGTCAAATGCAAAGAATATTGCTAACACTGGTCAAATATAGAGAAGGAACAGACAGACCACACTGCCCCAAAGACAAGCACTGAAGAACATTGAAATCAATCAAGGCTTCAATTTAAAGCAATGTAATAGTGGAATTTTGAATCACATGACAAACACAATGTGTATGAATAACAGATGTAAAAGTCACAGAAGACTACCCCACCAAGTAGCACTTACTCTGTTATAAGGACAAGCAAATGCCATTGTTAGGGTACCGATCGCAACAATCCAAAGACAGATTTGGTTGGGACTCTCCGTGCAAACATTGCACCTAAATGCAGGTACATTTACTACAGGCAGTGTAAAATGCAAAGAAGATTGCTAACACTGGTCAAATATAGAGAAGGAACAGACAGATCACACTGCCCCAAAGACAAGCACTTATGAACATTGAAATCAATCAACGCTTCACTTTCAGGTAATGTAAGTGTGGGATTTAGTGGGCCATGACAAACACAATGTGTATAAATAACAGATGTAAAAGTCACAGAAAACTACCCCAACAAGTAGCACTTACTCTTTTATAAGGACAAGCCAATGCCATTGTTAGGGTACCGATCGCAACAATCCAAAGACAGATTTAGTTTGGACTCTCAGTGCAAACATTGCACCTAAATGCAGGTATATTTACTACAGGCAGTGTAAAATGCAAAGAAGATTGCTAACACTGGTCAAATATAGAAAAGGAACAGACTGATCACACTGCCCCAAAGACAAGCACTGAAGAACATTGAAATCAATCAAGGCTTCAATTTAAAGCAATGTAATAGTGGAATTTAGAAGCACATGACAAACACAATGTGTATGAATAACAGATGTAAAAGTCACAGAAGACTACCCCAACAAGTAGCACTTACTCTGTTATAAGTACAAGCCAATGCCATTGTTAGGGTACCGATCGCAACAATCCAAAGGCAGAATTAGTTGGGACTCTTAGTGCAAACATTGCACCTAAATGCAGGTACATTTACTACAGGCAGTGTAAAATGCAAAGAAGATTGCTAACACAGGTCAAATATAGAGAATGAACAGACAGATCACACTGCCCCCAAAGACAAGCACTGAAGAACATTGAAATCAATCAAGGCTTCAATTTAAAGCAATGTAATAGTGGAATTTAGAAGCACATGACAAACACAATGTGTATGAATAACAGATGTAAAAGTCACAGAAGACTACCCCAACAAGTAGCACTTACTCTGTTATAAGTACAAGCCAATGCCATTGTTAGGGTACCGATCGCAACAATCCAAAGGCAGAATTAGTTGGGACTCTTAGTGCAAACATTGCACCAAATACAGGTATATTTACTACAGGCAGTGTCAAATGCAAAGACGATTGCTAACACTGGTCAAATATAGAGAAGGAACAGACAGATCACACTGCCCCAAAGACAAGCACTTATGAACATTGAAATCAATAAACGCTTCACTTTAAGGTAATGTAAGTGTGGGATTTAGTGGGCTATGACAAACACAATGTGTATGAATAACAGATGTAAAAGTCACAGAAGACTACCCCAACAAGTAGCACTTACTCTGTTATAAGGACAAGCCAATGCAATTGTTAGGGTACCGATCGCAACAATCCAAAGGCAGAATTAGTTGGGACTCTCCGTGCAAACATTGCACCTAAATGCAGGTACATTTACTACAGGCAGTGTAAAATACAAAGAAGATTGCTAACACTGGTCAAATATCGAGAAGGAACAGACAGATCACACTGCCCCAAAGACAAGCACTGAAGAACATTGAAATCAATCAAGGCTTCACTGTAAGGTCATGTAAGTGTGGGATTTAGAGGCCCATGACAAATGACATGTGTATGAATAACAGATGTAAAAGTCACAGAAGACTACCCCAACAAGTAGCACTTACTCTTTTAGAAGGACAAGTCAATGCCATTGTTAGGGTACCGATCGCAACGATCCAAAGATAGATTTAGTTGGGACTCTCAGTGCAAACATTGCACCTAAATGCAGGTACATTTACTACAGGCAGTGTAAAATGCAAAGAAGATTGCTAACACTGGTCAAATATAGAGAAGGAACAGACAGATCACACTGCCCCAAAGACAAGCACTGAAGAACATTGAAATCAATCAAGGCTTCAATTTAAAGCAATGTAATAGTGGAATTTAGAAGCACATGACAAACACAATGTGTATGAATAACTGATGTAAAAGTCACAGAAGACTACCCCAACAAGTAGCACTTACTCTGTTATAAGTACAAGCCAATGCCATTGTTAGGGTACCGATCGCAACAATCCAAAGGCAGAATTAGTTGGGACTCTTAGTGCAAACATTGCACCTAAATGCAGGTACATTTACTACAGGCAGTGTAAAATGTAAAGAAGATTGCTAACACAGGTCAAATATAGAGAATGAACAGACAGATCACACTGCCCCCAAAGACAAGCACTGAAGAACATTGAAATCAATCAAGGCTTCAATTTAAAGCAATGTAATAGTGGAATTTAGAAGCACATGACAAACACAATGTGTATGAATAACAGATGTAAAAGTCACAGAAGACTACCCCAACAAGTAGCACTTACTCTGTTATAAGGACAAGCCAATGCCATTGTTAGGGTACCGATCGCAACGATCCAAAGATAGATTTAGTTGGGACTCTCAGTGCAAACATTGCACCTAAATGCAGGTACATTTACTACAGGCAGTGTAAAATGCAAAGAAGATTGTTAACACTGGTCAAATATAGAGAAGGAACAGACAGATCACACTGCCCCAAAGACAAGCACTGAAGAACATTGAAATCAATCAAGGCTTCAATTTAAAGCAATGTAATAGTGGAATTTTGAATCACATGACAAACACAATGTGTATAAATAACAGATGTAAAAGTCACAGAAGACTACCCCAACAAGTAGCACTTACTCTGTTATAAGGACAAGCTAATGCCATTGTTAGGGTACCGATCGCAACGATCCAAAGATAGATTTAGTTGGGACTCTCAGTGCAAACATTGCACCTAAATGCAGGTACATTTAATACAGGCAGTGTAAAATGCAAAGAAGATTGCTAACACTGGTCAAATATAGAGAAGGAAGAGACAGACCACACTGCCCCAAAGACAAGCACTGAAGAACATTGAAATCAATCAAGGCTTCAATTTAAAGCAATGTAATAGTGGAATTTAGAAGCACATGACAAACACAATGTGTATAAATAACAGATGTAAAAGTCACAGAAGACTACCCCAACAAGTAGCACTTACTCTGTTATAAGGACAAGCTAATGCCATTGTTAGGGTACCGATCGCAACGATCCAAAGATAGATTTAGTTGGGACTCTCAGTGCAAACATTGCACCTAAATGCAGGTACATTTAATACAGGCAGTGTAAAATGCAAAGAAGATTGCTAACACTGGTCAAATATAGAGAAGGAAGAGACAGACCACACTGCCCCAAAGACAAGCACTGAAGAACATTGAAATCAATCAAGGCTTCAATTTAAAGCAATGTAATAGTGGAATTTAGAAGCACATGACAAACACAATGTGTATAAATAACAGATGTAAAAGTCACAGAAGACTACCCCAACAAGTAGCACTTACTCTGTTATAAGGACAAGCCAATGCCATTGTTAGGGTACCGATCGCAACAATCCAAAGACAGATTTGGTTGGGACTCTCAGTGCAAACATTGCACCTAAATGCAGGTACATTTAATACAGGCAGTGTAAAATGCAAAGAAGATTGCTAACACTGGTCAAATATAGAGAAGGAAGAGACAGACCACACTGCCCCAAAGACAAGCACTGAAGAACATTGAAATCAATCAAGGCTTCAATTTAAAGCAATGTAATAGTGGAATTTAGAAGCACATGACAAACACAATGTGTATAAATAACAGATGTAAAAGTCACAGAAGACTACCCCAACAAGTAGCACTTACTCTGTTATAAGGACAAGCCAATGCCATTGTTAGGGTACCGATCGCAACAATCCAAAGACAGATTTGGTTGGGACTCTCCGTGCAAACATTGCACCTAAATGCAGGTACATTTACTACAGGCAGTGTAAAATGCAAAGAAGATTGCTAACACTGGTCAAATATAGAGAAGGAACAGACAGACCACACTGCCCCAAAGACAAGCACTGAAGAACATTGAAATCAATCAAGGCTTCAATTTAAAGCAATGTAATAGTGGAATTTAGAAGCACATGACAAACACAATGTGTATAAATAACAGATGTAAAAGTCACAGAAGACTACCCCAACAAGTAGCACTTACTCTGTTATAAGGACAAGCCAATGCCATTGTTAGGGTACCGATCGCAACAATCCAAAGACAGATTTGGTTGGGACTCTCCGTGCAAACATTGCACCTAAATGCAGGTACATTTACTACAGGCAGTGTAAAATGCAAAGAAGATTGCTAACACTGGTCAAATATAGAGAAGGAACAGACAGACCACACTGCCCCAAAGACAAGCACTGAAGAACATTGAAATCAATCAAGGCTTCAATTTAAAGCAATGTAATAGTGGAATTTAGAAGCACATGACAAACACAATGTGTATAAATAACAGATGTAAAAGTCACAGAAGACTACCCCAACAAGTAGCACTTACTCTGTTATAAGTACAAGCCAATGCCATTGTTAGGGTACCGATCGCAACAATCCAAAGACAGATTTGGTTGGGACTCTCCGTGCAAACATTGCACCTAAATGCAGGTACATTTACTACAGGCAGTGTAAAATGCAAAGAAGATTGCTAACACTGGTCAAATATAGAGAAGGAACAGACAGATCACACTGCCCCAAAGACAAGCACTTATGAACATTGAAATCAATAAACGCTTCACTTTAAGGTAATGTAAGTGTGGGATTTAGTGGGCTATGACAAACACAATGTGTATAAATAACAGATGTAAAAGTCACAGAAGACTACCCCAACAAGTAGCACTTACTCTGTTATAAGTACAAGCCAATGCCATTGTTAGGGTACCGATCGCAACAATCCAAAGGCAGAATTAGTTCGGACTCTTAGTGCAAACATTGCACCAAATACAGGTATATTTACTACAGGCAGTGTCAAATGCAAAGACGATTGCTAACACTGGTCAAATATAGAAAAGGAAGAGACAGACCACACTACCCCAAAGACAAGCACTTATGAACATTGAAATCAATCAACGCTTCACTTTAAGGTAATGTAAGTGTGGGATTTAGTGGCCCATGACAAACACAATGTGTATGAATAACAGATGTAAAAGTCACAGAAGACTACCCCAACAAGTAGCACTTACTCTGTTATAAGGACAAGCCAATGCCATTGTTAAGGTACCGATTCCAACCAATTTTAAAGACCTGTATATGACCTGCCCACCAAATGATCACTTACTGTTGATTCCATGAAGTCCATCTTCCTCTAGAGACATGTTCCTGAGTATTTCTTATAACAAGGAGCTGCCCTCAACTCCCAGGAAGAACTTAAGATTGGTTCATGTTCAGCAACCACAACCACTCCCACGTCGGTAAATGCTGTGCTGTGAACGACTCAGGTACTTAAGCTTGACGAGTGCTCTGCCTTTATCTAAGGTTCGTCATTTGAATCAAGAGAAACTATTTCACACATTCAAAACATTAGGATTGAGAGGAGTTTTGGTTCTCTGCCTTAAAGGCCCAATTATTTGAATGGTCTACTAGACTTGAGTCTTTTCCGATGCAAAAACAGCAGTTACAGACAAGCAAACTTCATACAGCACTCATTCTATATAGAGTTTCTAGACAACTATTGTAACCTATTGTAAATACATGCAAACTTAATAGAGCATGCAGGCAATATGTGGTTCCCAATAACTTGATACTCTAACAAAGTTCAATTAACTTCAGAAAAAGAACATCAAAAATGTTGTAAGGGGAGCCATTCTGGTAATTCCCACAGTCATATAAAATTAGTTGCCATCCGTTGAAGAATAATACCCCAACTTAATAGCACTTTCTGTGATTAGAGGAAAGAGAGTCACTCAAGTTGAAGGATAATTCTCAATGAACTTGATACGGAGGAAATTGACCAGAGGAAATTATAGAGAAAGAACAGACACAGATCACACTACCCCAAAGAGAAGCACTTATGAACATTGAAATCAATCAACGCTTCACTTTCAGGTAATGTAAGTGTGGGATTTAGTGGGCCATGACAAACACAATGTGTATAAATAACAGATGTAAAAGTCACAGAAAACTACCCCAACAAGTAGCACTTACTCTTTTATAAGGACAAGCCAATGCCATTGTTAGGGTACCGATCGCAACAATCCAAAGACAGATTTAGTTTGGACTCTCAGTGCAAACATTGCACCTAAATGCAGGTATATTTACTACAGGCAGTGTAAAATGCAAAGAAGATTGCTAACACTGGTCAAATATAGAAAAGGAAGAGACAGACCACACCGCCCCAAAGACAAGCACTGAAGAACATTCAAATCAATCAAGGCTTCAATTTAAAGCAATGCAATAGTGGAATTTAGAAGCACATGACAAACACAATATGTATAAATAACAGATGTAAAAGTCACAAAAAACTACCCCAACAAGCAGCACTTACTCTGTTATAAGGACAAGCCAATACCATTTTTAGGGTACCGATCGCAACAATCCAAAGACAGATTTAGTTGGGACTCTCCGTGCAAACATTGCACCTAAATGCAGGTATATTTACTACAGGCAGTGTAAAATGCAAAGAAGATTGCTAACACTGGTCAAATATAGAGAAGGAACAGACTGATCACACTGCCCCAAAGACAAGCACTGAAGAACATTGAAATCAATCAAGGCTTCAATTTAAAGTAATATAATAATGGGATTTTGAAGCACATGACAAACACAATGTGTATAAATAACAGATGTAAAAGTCACAGAAGACTACCCCAACAAGTAGCACTTACTCTTTTATAAGGACAAGCCAATGCCATTGTTAGGGTACCGATCGCAACAATCCAAAGACAGATTTAGTTTGGACTCTCAGTGCAAACATTGCACCTAAATGCAGGTATATTTACTACAGGCAGTGTCAAATGCAAAGACGATTGCTAACACTGGTCAAATATAGAAAAGGAAGAGACAGACCACACTGCCCCAAAGACAAGCACTGAAGAACATTGAAATCAATCAAGGCTTCAATTTAAAGCAATGTAATAGTGGAATTTAGAAGCACATGACAAACACAATGTGTATGAATAACAGATGTAAAAGTCACAGAAGACTACCCCAACAAGTAGCACTTACTCTGTTATGAGGACAAGCCAATGCCATTGTTAGGGTACCGATCGCAACAATCCAAAGACAGATTTGGTTGGGACTCTCCGTGCAAACATTGCACCTAAATGCAGGTATATTTACTACAGCCAGTGTCAAATGCAAATAAGATTGCTAACACTGGTCAAATATAGAGAAGGAACAGACAGATCACACTACCCCAAAAAGAAGCACGTATGAACATTGAAATCAATAAACGCTTCACTTTAAGGTAATGTAAGTGTGGGATTTAGTGGGCTATGACAAACACAATGTGTATAAATAACAGATGTAAAAGTCACAGAAGACTACCCCAACAAGTAGCACTTACTCTGTTATAAGTACAAGCCAATGCCATTGTTAGGGTACCGATCGCAACAATCCAAAGACAGATTTGGTTGGGACTCTCCGTGCAAACATTGCACCTAAATGCAGGTACATTTACTACAGGCAGTGTAAAATGCAAAGAAGATTGCTAACACTGGTCAAATATAGAGAAGGAAGAGACAGACCACACTGCCCCAAAGACAAGCACTGAAGAACATTGAAATCAATCAAGGCTTCAATTTAAAGCAATGTAATAGTGGAATTTAGAAGCACATGACAAACACAATGTGTATGAATAACAGATGTAAAAGTCACAGAAGACTACCCCAACAAGTAGCACTTACTCTGTTATAAGGACAAGCCAATGCCATTGTTAGGGTACCGATCGCAACGATCCAAAGATAGATTTAGTTGGGACTCTCAGTGCAAACATTGCACCTAAATGCAGGTACATTTACTACAGGCAGTGTAAAATGCAAAGAAGATTGTTAACACTGGTCAAATATAGAGAAGGAACAGACAGATCACACTGCCCCAAAGACAAGCACTGAAGAACATTGAAATCAATCAAGGCTTCAATTTAAAGCAATGTAATAGTGGAATTTTGAATCACATGACAAACACAATGTGTATAAATAACAGATGTAAAAGTCACAGAAGACTACCCCAACAAGTAGCACTTACTCTGTTATAAGGACAAGCTAATGCCATTGTTAGGGTACCGATCGCAACGATCCAAAGATAGATTTAGTTGGGACTCTCAGTGCAAACATTGCACCTAAATGCAGGTACATTTAATACAGGCAGTGTAAAATGCAAAGAAGATTGCTAACACTGGTCAAATATAGAGAAGGAAGAGACAGACCACACTGCCCCAAAGACAAGCACTGAAGAACATTGAAATCAATCAAGGCTTCAATTTAAAGCAATGTAATAGTGGAATTTAGAAGCACATGACAAACACAATGTGTATAAATAACAGATGTAAAAGTCACAGAAGACTACCCCAACAAGTAGCACTTACTCTGTTATAAGGACAAGCTAATGCCATTGTTAGGGTACCGATCGCAACGATCCAAAGATAGATTTAGTTGGGACTCTCAGTGCAAACATTGCACCTAAATGCAGGTACATTTAATACAGGCAGTGTAAAATGCAAAGAAGATTGCTAACACTGGTCAAATATAGAGAAGGAAGAGACAGACCACACTGCCCCAAAGACAAGCACTGAAGAACATTGAAATCAATCAAGGCTTCAATTTAAAGCAATGTAATAGTGGAATTTAGAAGCACATGACAAACACAATGTGTATAAATAACAGATGTAAAAGTCACAGAAGACTACCCCAACAAGTAGCACTTACTCTGTTATAAGGACAAGCCAATGCCATTGTTAGGGTACCGATCGCAACAATCCAAAGACAGATTTGGTTGGGACTCTCAGTGCAAACATTGCACCTAAATGCAGGTACATTTACTACAGGCAGTGTAAAATGCAAAGAAGATTGCTAACACTGGTCAAATATAGAGAAGGAAGAGACAGACCACACTGCCCCAAAGACAAGCACTGAAGAACATTGAAATCAATCAAGGCTTCAATTTAAAGCAATGTAATAGTGGAATTTAGAAGCACATGACAAACACAATGTGTATGAATAACAGATGTAAAAGTCACAGAAGACTACCCCAACAAGTAGCACTTACTCTGTTATAAGGACAAGCCAATGCCATTGTTAGGGTACCGATCGCAACGATCCAAAGATAGATTTAGTTGGGACTCTCAGTGCAAACATTGCACCTAAATTCAGGTACATTTACTACAGGCAGTGTAAAATGCAAAGAAGATTGTTAACACTGGTCAAATATAGAGAAGGAACAGACAGATCACACTGCCCCAAAGACAAGCACTGAAGAACATTGAAATCAATCAAGGCTTCAATTTAAAGCAATGTAATAGTGGAATTTTGAATCACATGACAAACACAATGTGTATAAATAACAGATGTAAAAGTCACAGAAGACTACCCCAACAAGTAGCACTTACTCTGTTATAAGGACAAGCTAATGCCATTGTTAGGGTACCGATCGCAACGATCCAAAGATAGATTTAGTTGGGACTCTCAGTGCAAACATTGCACCTAAATGCAGGTACATTTAATACAGGCAGTGTAAAATGCAAAGAAGATTGCTAACACTGGTCAAATATAGAGAAGGAAGAGACAGACCACACTGCCCCAAAGACAAGCACTGAAGAACATTGAAATCAATCAAGGCTTCAATTTAAAGCAATGTAATAGTGGAATTTAGAAGCACATGACAAACACAATGTGTATAAATAACAGATGTAAAAGTCACAGAAGACTACCCCAACAAGTAGCACTTACTCTGTTATAAGGACAAGCTAATGCCATTGTTAGGGTACCGATCGCAACGATCCAAAGATAGATTTAGTTGGGACTCTCAGTGCAAACATTGCACCTAAATGCAGGTACATTTAATACAGGCAGTGTAAAATGCAAAGAAGATTGCTAACACTGGTCAAATATAGAGAAGGAAGAGACAGACCACACTGCCCCAAAGACAAGCACTGAAGAACATTGAAATCAATCAAGGCTTCAATTTAAAGCAATGTAATAGTGGAATTTAGAAGCACATGACAAACACAATGTGTATAAATAACAGATGTAAAAGTCACAGAAGACTACCCCAACAAGTAGCACTTACTCTGTTATAAGGACAAGCCAATGCCATTGTTAGGGTACCGATCGCAACAATCCAAAGACAGATTTGGTTGGGACTCTCAGTGCAAACATTGCACCTAAATGCAGGTACATTTAATACAGGCAGTGTAAAATGCAAAGAAGATTGCTAACACTGGTCAAATATAGAGAAGGAAGAGACAGACCACACTGCCCCAAAGACAAGCACTGAAGAACATTGAAATCAATCAAGGCTTCAATTTAAAGCAATGTAATAGTGGAATTTAGAAGCACATGACAAACACAATGTGTATAAATAACAGATGTAAAAGTCACAGAAGACTACCCCAACAAGTAGCACTTACTCTGTTATAAGGACAAGCCAATGCCATTGTTAGGGTACCGATCGCAACAATCCAAAGACAGATTTGGTTGGGACTCTCCGTGCAAACATTGCACCTAAATGCAGGTACATTTACTACAGGCAGTGTAAAATGCAAAGAAGATTGCTAACACTGGTCAAATATAGAGAAGGAACAGACAGACCACACTGCCCCAAAGACAAGCACTGAAGAACATTGAAATCAATCAAGGCTTCAATTTAAAGCAATGTAATAGTGGAATTTAGAAGCACATGACAAACACAATGTGTATAAATAACAGATGTAAAAGTCACAGAAGACTACCCCAACAAGTAGCACTTACTCTGTTATAAGGACAAGCCAATGCCATTGTTAGGGTACCGATCGCAACAATCCAAAGACAGATTTGGTTGGGACTCTCCGTGCAAACATTGCACCTAAATGCAGGTACATTTACTACAGGCAGTGTAAAATGCAAAGAAGATTGCTAACACTGGTCAAATATAGAGAAGGAACAGACAGATCACACTGCCCCAAAGACAAGCACTTATGAACATTGAAATCAATAAACGCTTCACTTTAAGGTAATGTAAGTGTGGGATTTAGTGGGCTATGACAAACACAATGTGTATAAATAACAGATGTAAAAGTCACAGAAGACTACCCCAACAAGTAGCACTTACTCTGTTATAAGTACAAGCCAATGCCATTGTTAGGGTACCGATCGCAACAATCCAAAGGCAGAATTAGTTGGGACTCTTAGTGCAAACATTGCACCAAATACAGGTATATTTACTACAGGCAGTGTCAAATGCAAAGACGATTGCTAACACTGGTCAAATATAGAAAAGGAAGAGACAGACCACACTGCCCCAAAGACAAGCACTGAAGAACATTGAAATCAATCAAGGCTTCAATTTAAAGTAATATAATAGTGGGATTTTGAAGCACATGACAAACACAATGTGTATAAATAACAGATGTAAAAGTCACAGAAGACTACCCCAACAAGTAGCACTTACTCTGTTATAAGGACAAGCCAATGCCATTGTTAGGGTACCGATCGCAACAATCCAAAGACAGATTTGGTTGGGACTCTCCGTGCAAACATTGCACCTAAATGCAGGTACATTTACTACAGGCAGTGTAAAATGCAAAGAAGATTGCTAACACTGGTCAAATATAGAGAAGGAACAGACAGATCACACTGCCCCAAAGACAAGCACTGAAGAACATTGAAATCAATCAAGGCTTCAATTTAAAGCAATGTAATAGTGGAATTTAGAAGCACATGACAAACACAATGTGTATGAATAACAGATGTAAAAGTCACAGAAGACTACCCCAACAAGTAGCACTTACTCTGTTATAAGGACACGCCAATGCCATTGTTAAGGTACCAATCCCAACCAATTTTAAAGACCTGTATATGACCTGCCCACCAAATGATCACTTACTGTTGATTCCATGAAGTCCATCTTCCTCTAGAGACATGTTCCTGAGTATTTCTTATATCAAGGAGCTGCCCTCAACTCCCAGGAAGAACTTAAGATTGGTTCATGTTCAGCAAACACAACCACTCCCATGTCGGTAAATGCTGTGCTGTGAACGACTCAGGTACTTAAGCTTGACGAGTGCTCTGCCTTTATCTAAGGTTCGTCATTTTAATCAAGAGAAACTATTTCACACATTCAAAACATTAGGATTGAGAGGAGTTTTGGTTCTCTGCCTTAAAGGCCCAATTATTTGAATGGTCTACTAGACTTGAGTCTTTTCCGATGCAAAAACAGCAGTTACAGAGGGGCAAACTTCATACAGCACTCATTCTATATAGAGTTTCTAGACAACTATTGTAACCTATTGTAAATACATGCAAACTTAATGGAGCATGCAGGCAATGTGTGGTTCCCAATAACTTGATACTCTAACAAAGTTCAATTAACTTCAGAAAAAGAACATCAAAAATGTATCTTGTAAGGGGAGCCATTCTGGTAATTCCCACAGTCATATAAAATTAGTTGCCATCCGTTGAAGAATAATACCCCAACTTAATAGCACTTTCTGTGATTAGAGGAAAGAGAGTAACTCAAGTTGAAGGATAATTCTCAATGAACTTGATACGGAGGAAATTGACCAGAGGAAATTATAGAGAAAGAACAGACACAGATCACACTACCCCAAAGAGAAGCACTTATGAACATTGAAATCAATCAACGCTTCACTTTAAGGTATTGTCCCCCAACTTAATAGCACTTTCTGTGATTAGAGAAAAGAGAGTCACTCAAGTTGAAGGATAATTCTCAATGAACTTGATACGGAGGAAATTGACCAGAGGAAATTATAGAGAAAGAACAGACACAGATCACACTACCCCAAAGAGAAGCACTTATAAACATTGAAATCAATCAATGCTTCACTGTAAGGTCATGTAAGTGTGGGATTTAGAGGCCCATGACAAATGACATGTGTATGAATGACAGATGTAAAAGTCACAGAAGACTACCCCAACAAGTAGCACTTACTCTGTTATAAGTACAAGCCAATGCCATTGTTAGGGTACCGATCGCAACAATCCAAAGGCAGAATTAGTTGGGACTCTTAGTGCAAACATTGCACCTAAATGCAGGTACATTTACTACAGGCAGTGTAAAATGCAAAGAAGATTGCTAACACTGGTCAAATATAGAGAAAGAACAGACACAGATCACACTACCCCAAAGAGAAGCACTTATGAACATTGAAATCAATCAACGCTTCACTTTAAGGTAATGTCCCCCAACTTAATAGCACTTTCTGTGATTAGAGAAAAGAGAGTCACTCAAGTTGAAGGATAATTCTCAATGAACTTGATACGGAGGAAATTGACCAGAGGAAATTATAGAGAAAGAACAGACACAGATCACACTACCCCAAAGAGAAGCACTTATAAACATTGAAATCAATCAATGCTTCACTGTAAGGTCATGTAAGTGTGGGATTTAGAGGCCCATGACAAATGACATGTGTATGAATGACAGATGTAAAAGTCACAGAAGACTACCCCAACAAGTAGCACTTACTCTGTTATAAGGACAAGCCAATGCCATTGTTAGGGTACCGATCGCAACAATCCAAAGACAGATTTGGTTGGGACTCTCCGTGCAAACATTGCACCTAAATGCAGGTACATTTACTACAGGCAGTGTAAAATGCAAAGAAGATTGCTAACACTGGTCAAATATAGAAAAGGAAGAGACAGACCACACTGCCCCAAGACAAGCACTGAAGAACATTGAAATCAATCAAGGCTTCAATTTAAAGCAATGTAATAGTGGAATTTAGAAGCACATGACAAACACAATGTGTATGAATAACAGATGTAAAAGTCACAGAAGACTACCCCAACAAGTAGCACTTACTCTGTTATAAGGACAAGCCAATGCCATTGTTAGGGTACCGATCGCAACAATCCAAAGACAGATTTGGTTGGGACTCTTAGTGCAAACATTGCACCTAAATGCAGGTACATTTACTACAGGCAGTGTAAAATGCAAAGAAGATTGCTAACACAGGTCATATATAGAGAAGGAACAGACAGATCACACTGCCCCAAAGACAAGCACTGAAGAACATTGAAATCAATCAAGGCTTCAATTTAAAGCAATGTAATAGTGGAATTTAGAAGCACATGACAAACACAATGTGTATGAATAACAGATGTAAAAGTCACAGAAGACTACCCCAACAAGTAGCACTTACTCTGTTATAAGGACAAGCCAATGCCATTGTTAGGGTACCGATCGCAACAATCCAAAGACAGATTTGGTTGGGACTCTCCGTGCAAACATTGCACCTAAATGCAGGTACATTTACTACAGGCAGTGTAAAATGCAAAGAAGATTGCTAACACTGGTCAAATATAGAGAAGGAACAGACAGATCACACTGCCCCAAAGACAAGCACTTATGAACATTGAAATCAATAAACGCTTCACTTTAAGGTAATGTAAGTGTGGGATTTAGTGGGCTATGACAAACACAATGTGTATGAATAACAGATGTAAAAGTCACAGAAGACTACCCCAACAAGTAGCACTTACTCTGTTATAAGGACAAGCCAATGCAATTGTTAGGGTACCGATCGCAACAATCCAAAGGCAGAATTAGTTGGGACTCTTAGTGCAAACATTGCACCAAATACAGGTATATTTACTACAGGCAGTGTCAAATGCAAAGACGATTGCTAACACTGGTCAAATATAGAAAAGGAAGAGACAGACCACAATGCCCCAAAGACAAGCACTGAAGAACATTGAAATCAATCAAGGCTTCAATTTAAAGTAATATAATAGTGGGATTTTGAAGCACATGACAAACACAATGTGTATGAATAACAGATGTAAAAGTCACAGAAGACTACCCCAACAAGTAGCACTTACTCTGTTATAAGTACAAGCCAATGCCATTGTTAGGGTACCGATCGCAACAATCCAAAGGCAGAATTAGTTGGGACTCTTAGTGCAAACATTGCACCTAAATGCAGGTACATTTACTACAGGCAGTGTAAAATGTAAAGAAGATTGCTAACACAGGTCAAATATAGAGAATGAACAGACAGATCACACTGCCCCAAAGACAAGCACTGAAGAACATTGAAATCAATCAAGGCTTCAATTTAAAGCAATGTAATAGTGGAATTTAGAAGCACATGACAAACACAATGTGTATGAATAACAGATGTAAAAGTCACAGAAGACTACCCCAACAAGTAGCACTTACTCTGTTATAAGTACAAGCCAATGCCATTGTTAGGGTACCGATCGCAACAATCCAAAGGCAGAATTAGTTGGGACTCTTAGTGCAAACATTGCACCAAATACAGGTATATTTACTACAGGCAGTGTCAAATGCAAAGACGATTGCTAACACTGGTCAAATATAGAAAAGGAAGAGACAGACCACACTGCCCCAAAGACAAGCACTGAAGAACATTGAAATCAATCAAGGCTTCAATTTAAAGTAATATAATAGTGGGATTTTGAAGCACATGACAAACACAATGTGTATAAATAACAGATGTAAAAGTCACAGAAGACTACCCCAACAAGTAGCACTTACTCTGTTATAAGGACAAGCCAATGCCATTGTTAGGGTACCGATCGCAACAATCCAAAGACAGATTTGGTTGGGACTCTCCGTGCAAACATTGCACCTAAATGCAGGTACATTTACTACAGGCAGTGTAAAATGCAAAGAAGATTGCTAACACTGGTCAAATATAGAAAAGGAAGAGACAGACCACACTGCCCCAAGACAAGCACTGAAGAACATTGAAATCAATCAAGGCTTCAATTTAAAGCAATGTAATAGTGGAATTTAGAAGCACATGACAAACACAATGTGTATGAATAACAGATGTAAAAGTCACAGAAGACTACCCCAACAAGTAGCACTTACTCTGTTATGAGGACAAGCCAATGCCATTGTTAGGGTACCGATCGCAATAATCCAAAGACAGATTTGGTTGGGACTCTCCGTGCAAACATTGCACCTAAATGCAGGTACATTTACTACAGGCAGTGTAAAATACAAAGAAGATTGCTAACACTGGTCAAATATCGAGAAGGAACAGACAGATCACACTGCCCCAAAGACAAGCACTGAAGAACATTGAAATCAATCAAGGCTTCACTGTAAGGTCATGTAAGTGTGGGATTTAGAGGCCCATGACAAATGACATGTGTATGAATAACAGATGTAAAAGTCACAGAAGACTACCCCAACAAGTAGCACTTACTCTGTTATAAGTACAAGCCAATGCCATTGTTAGGGTACCGATCGCAACAATCCAAAGGCAGAATTAGTTGGGACTCTTAGTGCAAACATTGCACCAAATACAGGTATATTTACTACAGGCAGTGTCAAATGCAAAGACGATTGCTAACACTGGTCAAATATAGAAAAGGAAGAGACAGACCACAATGCCCCAAAGACAAGCACTGAAGAACATTGAAATCAATCAAGGCTTCAATTTAAAGTAATATAATAGTGGGATTTTGAAGCACATGACAAACACAATGTGTATGAATAACAGATGTAAAAGTCACAGAAGACTACCCCAACAAGTAGCACTTACTCTGTTATAAGTACAAGCCAATGCCATTGTTAGGGTACCGATCGCAACAATCCAAAGGCAGAATTAGTTGGGACTCTTAGTGCAAACATTGCACCTAAATGCAGGTACATTTACTACAGGCAGTGTAAAATGTAAAGAAGATTGCTAACACAGGTCAAATATAGAGAATGAACAGACAGATCACACTGCCCCAAAGACAAGCACTGAAGAACATTGAAATCAATCAAGGCTTCAATTTAAAGCAATGTAATAGTGGAATTTAGAAGCACATGACAAACACAATGTGTATGAATAACAGATGTAAAAGTCACAGAAGACTACCCCAACAAGTAGCACTTACTCTGTTATAAGTACAAGCCAATGCCATTGTTAGGGTACCGATCGCAACAATCCAAAGGCAGAATTAGTTGGGACTCTTAGTGCAAACATTGCACCAAATACAGGTATATTTACTACAGGCAGTGTCAAATGCAAAGACGATTGCTAACACTGGTCAAATATAGAAAAGGAAGAGACAGACCACACTGCCCCAAAGACAAGCACTGAAGAACATTGAAATCAATCAAGGCTTCAATTTAAAGTAATATAATAGTGGGATTTTGAAGCACATGACAAACACAATGTGTATAAATAACAGATGTAAAAGTCACAGAAGACTACCCCAACAAGTAGCACTTACTCTGTTATAAGGACAAGCCAATGCCATTGTTAGGGTACCGATCGCAACAATCCAAAGACAGATTTGGTTGGGACTCTCCGTGCAAACATTGCACCTAAATGCAGGTACATTTACTACAGGCAGTGTAAAATGCAAAGAAGATTGCTAACACTGGTCAAATATAGAAAAGGAAGAGACAGACCACACTGCCCCAAGACAAGCACTGAAGAACATTGAAATCAATCAAGGCTTCAATTTAAAGCAATGTAATAGTGGAATTTAGAAGCACATGACAAACACAATGTGTATGAATAACAGATGTAAAAGTCACAGAAGACTACCCCAACAAGTAGCACTTACTCTGTTATGAGGACAAGCCAATGCCATTGTTAGGGTACCGATCGCAATAATCCAAAGACAGATTTGGTTGGGACTCTCCGTGCAAACATTGCACCTAAATGCAGGTACATTTACTACAGGCAGTGTAAAATACAAAGAAGATTGCTAACACTGGTCAAATATCGAGAAGGAACAGACAGATCACACTGCCCCAAAGACAAGCACTGAAGAACATTGAAATCAATCAAGGCTTCACTGTAAGGTCATGTAAGTGTGGGATTTAGAGGCCCATGACAAATGACATGTGTATGAATAACAGATGTAAAAGTCACAGAAGACTACCCCAACAAGTAGCACTTACTCTGTTATAAGTACAAGCCAATGCCATTGTTAGGGTACCGATCGCAACAATCCAAAGGCAGAATTAGTTGGGACTCTTAGTGCAAACATTGCACCTAAATGCAGGTACATTTACTACAGGCAGTGTAAAATGTAAAGAAGATTGCTAACACAGGTCAAATATAGAGAATGAACAGACAGATCACACTGCCCCAAAGACAAGCACTGAAGAACATTGAAATCAATCAAGGCTTCAATTTAAAGCAATGTAATAGTGGAATTTAGAAGCACATGACAAACACAATGTGTATGAATAACAGATGTAAAAGTCACGGAAGACTACCCCAACAAGTAGCACTTACTCTGTTATAAGTACAAGCCAATGCCATTGTTAGGGTACCGATCGCAACAATCCAAAGGCAGAATTAGTTGGGACTCTTAGTGCAAACATTGCACCAAATACAGGTATATTTACTACAGGCAGTGTCAAATGCAAAGACGATTGCTAACACTGGTCAAATATAGAAAAGGAAGAGACAGACCACACTGCCCCAAAGACAAGCACTGAAGAACATTGAAATCAATCAAGGCTTCAATTTAAAGTAATATAATAGTGGGATTTTGAAGCACATGACAAACACAATGTGTATGAATAACAGATGTAAAAGTCACAGAAGACTACCCCAACAAGTAGCACTTACTCTGTTATAAGGACAAGCCAATGCCATTGTTAGGGTACCGATCGCAACAATCCAAAGACAGATTTGGTTGGGACTCTCCGTGCAAACATTGCACCTAAATGCAGGTACATTTACTACAGGCAGTGTAAAATGCAAAGAAGATTGCTAACACTGGTCAAATATAGAGAAGGAACAGACTGATCACACTGCCCCAAAGAGAAGCACTTATAAACATTGAAATCAATCAATGCTTCACTGTAAGGTCATGTAAGTGTGGGATTTAGAGGCCCATGACAAATGACATGTGTATGAATGACAGATGTAAAAGTCACAGAAGACTACCCCAACAAGTAGCACTTACTCTGTTATAAGTACAAGCCAATGCCATTGTTAGGGTACCGATCGCAACAATCCAAAGGCAGAATTAGTTGGGACTCTTAGTGCAAACATTGCACCTAAATGCAGGTACATTTACTACAGGCAGTGTAAAATGCAAAGAAGATTGCTAACACAGGTCAAATATAGAGAATGAACAGACAGATCACACTGCCCCCAAAGACAAGCACTGAAGAACATTGAAATCAATCAAGGCTTCAATTTAAAGCAATGTAATAGTGGAATTTAGAAGCACATGACAAACACAATGTGTTTGAATAACAGATGTAAAAGTCACAGAAGACTACCCCAACAAGTAGCACTTACTCTGTTATAAGTACAAGCCAATGCCATTGTTAGGGTACCGATCGCAACAATCCAAAGGCAGAATTAGTTGGGACTCTTAGTGCAAACATTGCACCAAATACAGGTATATTTACTACAGGCAGTGTCAAATGCAAAGACGATTGCTAACACTGGTCAAATATAGAAAAGGAAGAGACAGACCACACTGCCCCAAAGACAAGCACTGATGAACATTGAAATCAATCAAGGCTTCAATTTAAAGTAATATAATAGTGGGATTTTGAAGCACATGACAAACACAATGTGTATGAATAACAGATGTAAAAGTCACAGAAGACTACCCCAACAAGTAGCACTTACTCTGTTATAAGGACAAGCCAATGCCATTGTTAGGGTACCGATCGCAACAATCCAAAGACAGATTTGGTTGGGACTCTCCGTGCAAACATTGCACCTAAATGCAGGTACATTTACTACAGGCAGTGTAAAATGCAAAGAAGATTGCTAACACTGGTCAAATATAGAGAAGGAACAGACTGATCACACTGCCCCAAAGAGAAGCACTTATAAACATTGAAATCAATCAATGCTTCACTGTAAGGTCATGTAAGTGTGGGATTTAGAGGCCCATGACAAATGACATGTGTATGAATGACAGATGTAAAAGTCACAGAAGACTACCCCAACAAGTAGCACTTACTCTGTTATAAGTACAAGCCAATGCCATTGTTAGGGTACCGATCGCAACAATCCAAAGGCAGAATTAGTTGGGACTCTTAGTGCAAACATTGCACCTAAATGCAGGTACATTTACTACAGGCAGTGTAAAATGCAAAGAAGATTGCTAACACAGGTCAAATATAGAGAATGAACAGACAGATCACACTGCCCCCAAAGACAAGCACTGAAGAACATTGAAATCAATCAAGGCTTCAATTTAAAGCAATGTAATAGTGGAATTTAGAAGCACATGACAAACACAATGTGTATGAATAACAGATGTAAAAGTCACAGAAGACTACCCCAACAAGTAGCACTTACTCTGTTATAAGTACAAGCCAATGCCATTGTTAGGGTACCGATCGCAACAATCCAAAGGCAGAATTAGTTGGGACTCTTAGTGCAAACATTGCACCAAATACAGGTATATTTACTACAGGCAGTGTCAAATGCAAAGACGATTGCTAACACTGGTCAAATATAGAAAAGGAAGAGACAGACCACACTGCCCCAAAGACAAGCACTGAAGAACATTGAAATCAATCAAGGCTTCAATTTAAAGTAATATAATAGTGGGATTTTGAAGCACATGACAAACACAATGTGTATAAATAACAGATGTAAAAGTCACAGAAGACTACCCCAACAAGTAGCACTTACTCTTTTATAAGGACAAGTCAATGCCATTGTTAGGGTACCGATCGCAACGATCCAAAGATAGATTTAGTTGGGACTCTCAGTGCAAACATTGCACCTAAATGCAGGTACAGTTACTACAGGCAGTGTAAAATACAAAGA
Organism: Osmerus mordax; assembly: GCF_038355195.1. NCBI lineage: Eukaryota > Metazoa > Chordata > Actinopteri > Osmeriformes > Osmeridae > Osmerus > Osmerus mordax. Next base: position 18,389,356 of record NC_090058.1, on the reverse strand, counting down.
AGATTGCTAACACTGGTCAAATATCGAGAAGGAACAGACAGATCACACTGCCCCAAAGACAAGCACTGAAGAACATTGAAATCAATCAAGGCTTCACTGTAAGGTCATGTAAGTGTGGGATTTAGAGGCCCATGACAAATGACATGTGTATGAATAACAGATGTAAAAGTCACAGAAGACTACCCCAACAAGTAGCACTTACTCTGTTATAAGTACAAGCCAATGCCATTGTTAGGGTACCGATCGCAACAATCCAAAGGCAGAATTAGTTGGGACTCTTAGTGCAAACATTGCACCTAAATGCAGGTACATTTACTACAGGCAGTGTAAAATGTAAAGAAGATTGCTAACACAGGTCAAATATAGAGAATGAACAGACAGATCACACTGCCCCAAAGACAAGCACTGAAGAACATTGAAATCAATCAAGGCTTCAATTTAAAGCAATGTAATAGTGGAATTTAGAAGCACATGACAAACACAATGTGTATGAATAACAGATGTAAAAGTCACGGAAGACTACCCCAACAAGTAGCACTTACTCTGTTATAAGTACAAGCCAATGCCATTGTTAGGGTACCGATCGCAACAATCCAAAGGCAGAATTAGTTGGGACTCTTAGTGCAAACATTGCACCAAATACAGGTATATTTACTACAGGCAGTGTCAAATGCAAAGACGATTGCTAACACTGGTCAAATATAGAAAAGGAAGAGACAGACCACACTGCCCCAAAGACAAGCACTGAAGAACATTGAAATCAATCAAGGCTTCAATTTAAAGTAATATAATAGTGGGATTTTGAAGCACATGACAAACACAATGTGTATAAATAACAGATGTAAAAGTCACAGAAGACTACCCCAACAAGTAGCACTTACTCTGTTATAAGGACAAGCCAATGCCATTGTTAGGGTACCGATCGCAACAATCCAAAGACAGATTTGGTTGGGACTCTCCGTGCAAACATTGCACCTAAATGCAGGTACATTTACTACAGGCAGTGTAAAATGCAAAGAAGATTGCTAACACTGGTCAAATATAGAAAAGGAAGAGACAGACCACACTGCCCCAAGACAAGCACTGAAGAACATTGAAATCAATCAAGGCTTCAATTTAAAGCAATGTAATAGTGGAATTTAGAAGCACATGACAAACACAATGTGTATGAATAACAGATGTAAAAGTCACAGAAGACTACCCCAACAAGTAGCACTTACTCTGTTATAAGGACAAGCCAATGCCATTGTTAAGGTACCGATTCCAACCAATTTTAAAGACCTGTATATGACCTGCCCACCAAATGATCACTTACTGTTGATTCCATGAAGTCCATCTTCCTCTAGAGACATGTTCCTGAGTATTTCTTATAACAAGGAGCTGCCCTCAACTCCCAGGAAGAACTTAAGATTGGTTCATGTTCAGCAACCACAACCACTCCCACGTCGGTAAATGCTGTGCTGTGAACGACTCAGGTACTTAAGCTTGACGAGTGCTCTGCCTTTATCTAAGGTTCGTCATTTTAATCAAGAGAAACTATTTCACACATTCAAAACATTAGGATTGAGAGGAGTTTTGGTTCTCTGCCTTAAAGGCCCAATTATTTGAATGGTCTACTAGACTTGAGTCTTTTCCGATGCAAAAACAGCAGTTACAGACAAGCAAACTTCATACAGCACTCATTCTATATAGAGTTTCTAGACAACTATTGTAACCTATTGTAAATACATGCAAACTTAATAGAGCATGCAGGCAATATGTGGTTCCCAATAACTTGATACTCTAACAAAGTTCAATTAACTTCAGAAAAAGAACATCAAAAATGTTGTAAGGGGAGCCATTCTGGTAATTCCCACAGTCATATAAAATTAGTTGCCATCCGTTGAAGAATAATACCCCAACTTAATAGCACTTTCTGTGATTAGAGGAAAGAGAGTCACTCAAGTTGAAGGATAATTCCCAATGAACTTGATACGGAGGAAATTGACCAGAGGAAATTATAGAGAAAGAACAGACACAGATCACACTACCCCAAAGAGAAGCACTTATGAACATTGAAATCAATCAACGCTTCACTTTAAGGTAATGTAAGTGTGGGATTTAGAGGCCCATGACAAACACAATGTGTATGAATAACAGATGTAAAAGTCACAGAAGACTACCCCAACAAGTAGCACTTACTCTGTTATAAGGACAAGCCAATGCAATTGTTAGGGTACCGATCGCAACAATCCAAAGGCAGAATTAGTTGGGACTCTTAGTGCAAACATTGCACCAAATACAGGTATATTTACTACAGGCAGTGTCAAATGCAAAGACGATTGCTAACACTGGTCAAATATAGAAAAGGAAGAGACAGACCACACTGCCCCAAAGACAAGCACTGAAGAACATTGAAATCAATCAAGGCTTCAATTTAAAGTAATATAATAGTGGGATTTTGAAGCACATGACAAACACAATGTGTATGAATAACAGATGTAAAAGTCACAGAAGACTACCCCAACAAGTAGCACTTACTCTGTTATAAGGACAAGCCAATGCCATTGTTAGGGTACCGATCGCAACAATCCAAAGACAGATTTGGTTGGGACTCTCCGTGCAAACATTGCACCTAAATGCAGGTACATTTACTACAGGCAGTGTAAAATGCAAAGAAGATTGCTAACACTGGTCAAATATAGAGAAGGAACAGACTGATCACACTGCCCCAAAGAGAAGCACTTATAAACATTGAAATCAATCAATGCTTCACTGTAAGGTCATGTAAGTGTGGGATTTAGAGGCCCATGACAAATGACATGTGTATGAATGACAGATGTAAAAGTCACAGAAGACTACCCCAACAAGTAGCACTTACTCTGTTATAAGGACAAGCCAATGCCATTGTTAGGGTACCGATCGCAACAATCCAAAGACAGATTTGGTTGGGACTCTCCGTGCAAACATTGCACCTAAATGCAGGTACATTTACTACAGGCAGTGTAAAATGCAAAGAAGATTGCTAACACTGGTCAAATATAGAAAAGGAAGAGACAGACCACACTGCCCCAAGACAAGCACTGAAGAACATTGAAATCAATCAAGGCTTCAATTTAAAGCAATGTAATAGTGGAATTTAGAAGCACATGACAAACACAATGTGTATGAATAACAGATGTAAAAGTCACAGAAGACTACCCCAACAAGTAGCACTTACTCTGTTATAAGGACAAGCCAATGCCATTGTTAAGGTACCGATTCCAACCAATTTTAAAGACCTGTATATGACCTGCCCACCAAATGATCACTTACTGTTGATTCCATGAAGTCCATCTTCCTCTAGAGACATGTTCCTGAGTATTTCTTATAACAAGGAGCTGCCCTCAACTCCCAGGAAGAACTTAAGATTGGTTCATGTTCAGCAACCACAACCACTCCCATGTCGGTAAATGCTGTGCTGTGAACGACTCAGGTACTTAAGCTTGACGAGTGCTCTGCCTTTATCTAAGGTTCGTCATTTTAATCAAGAGAAACTATTTCACACATTCAAAACATTAGGATTGAGAGGAGTTTTGGTTCTCTGCCTTAAAGGCCCAATTATTTGAATGGTCTACTAGACTTGAGTCTTTTCCGATGCAAAAACAGCAGTTACAGAGGGGCAAACTTCATACAGCACTCATTCTATATAGAGTTTCTAGACAACTATTGTAACCTATTGTAAATACATGCAAACTTAATAGAGCATGCAGGCAATATGTGGTTCCCAATAACTTGATACTCTAACAAAGTTCAATTAACTTCAGAAAAAGAACATCAAAAATGTTGTAAGGGGAGCCATTCTGGTAATTCCCACAGTCATATAAAATTAGTTGCCATCCGTTGAAGAATAATACCCCAACTTAATAGCACTTTCTGTGATTAGAGGAAAGAGAGTCACTCAAGTTGAAGGATAATTCCCAATGAACTTGATACGGAGGAAATTGACCAGAGGAAATTATAGAGAAAGAACAGACACAGATCACACTACCCCAAAGAGAAGCACTTATGAACATTGAAATCAATCAACGCTTCACTTTAAGGTAATGTAAGTGTGGGATTTAGAGGCCCATGACAAACACAATGTGTATGAATAACAGATGTAAAAGTCACAGAAGACTACCCCAACAAGTAGCACTTACTCTGTTATAAGGACAAGCCAATGCAATTGTTAGGGTACCGATCGCAACAATCCAAAGGCAGAATTAGTTGGGACTCTTAGTGCAAACATTGCACCAAATACAGGTATATTTACTACAGGCAGTGTCAAATGCAAAGACGATTGCTAACACTGGTCAAATATAGAAAAGGAAGAGACAGACCACACTGCCCCAAAGACAAGCACTGAAGAACATTGAAATCAATCAAGGCTTCAATTTAAAGTAATATAATAGTGGGATTTTGAAGCACATGACAAACACAATGTGTATGAATAACAGATGTAAAAGTCACAGAAGACTACCCCAACAAGTAGCACTTACTCTGTTATAAGGACAAGCCAATGCCATTGTTAGGGTACCGATCGCAACAATCCAAAGACAGATTTGGTTGGGACTCTCCGTGCAAACATTGCACCTAAATGCAGGTACATTTACTACAGGCAGTGTAAAATGCAAAGAAGATTGCTAACACTGGTCAAATATAGAGAAGGAACAGACTGATCACACTGCCCCAAAGACAAGCACTGAAGAACATTGAAATCAATCAAGGCTTCAATTTAAAGCAATGTAATAGTGGAATTTAGAAACACATGACAAACATAATGTGTATGAATAACAGATGTAAAAGTCACAGAAGACTACCCCAACAAGTAGCACTTACTCTGTTATAAGGACAAGCCAATGCCATTGTTAGGGTACCGATCGCAACAATCCAAAGACAGATTTGGTTGGGACTCTCCGTGCAAACATTGCACCTAAATGCAGGTACATTTACTACAGGCAGTGTAAAATGCAAAGAAGATTGCTAACACTGGTCAAATATAGAGAAGGAACAGACTGATCACACTGCCCCAAAGACAAGCACTGAAGAACATTGAAATCAATCAAGGCTTCAATTTAAAGCAATGTAATAGTGGAATTTAGAAGCACATGACAAACACAATGTGTATGAATAACAGATGTAAAAGTCACAGAAGACTACCCCAACAAGTAGCACTTACTCTGTTATAAGGACAAGCCAATGCCATTGTTAAGGTACCGATTCCAACCAATTTTAAAGACCTGTATATGACCTGCCCACCAAATGATCACTTACTGTTGATTCCATGAAGTCCATCTTCCTCTAGAGACATGTTCCTGAGTATTTCTTATAACAAGGAGCTGCCCTCAACTCCCAGGAAGAACTTAAGATTGGTTCATGTTCAGCAACCACAACCACTCCCACGTCGGTAAATGCTGTGCTGTGAACGACTCAGGTACTTAAGCTTGACGAGTGCTCTGCCTTTATCTAAGGTTCGTCATTTTAATCAAGAGAAACTATTTCACACATTCAAAACATTAGGATTGAGAGGAGTTTTGGTTCTCTGCCTTAAAGGCCCAATTATTTGAATGGTCTACTAGACTTGAGTCTTTTCCGATGCAAAAACAGCAGTTACAGACAAGCAAACTTCATACAGCACTCATTCTATATAGAGTTTCTAGACAACTATTGTAACCTATTGTAAATACATGCAAACTTAATAGAGCATGCAGGCAATATGTGGTTCCCAATAACTTGATACTCTAACAAAGTTCAATTAACTTCAGAAAAAGAACATCAAAAATGTTGTAAGGGGAGCCATTCTGGTAATTCCCACAGTCATATAAAATTAGTTGCCATCCGTTGAAGAATAATACCCCAACTTAATAGCACTTTCTGTGATTAGAGGAAAGAGAGTCACTCAAGTTGAAGGATAATTCCCAATGAACTTGATACGGAGGAAATTGACCAGAGGAAATTATAGAGAAAGAACAGACACAGATCACACTACCCCAAAGAGAAGCACTTATGAACATTGAAATCAATCAACGCTTCACTTTAAGGTAATGTAAGTGTGGGATTTAGAGGCCCATGACAAACACAATGTGTATGAATAACAGATGTAAAAGTCACAGAAGACTACCCCAACAAGTAGCACTTACTCTGTTATAAGGACAAGCCAATGCAATTGTTAGGGTACCGATCGCAACAATCCAAAGGCAGAATTAGTTGGGACTCTTAGTGCAAACATTGCACCAAATACAGGTATATTTACTACAGGCAGTGTCAAATGCAAAGACGATTGCTAACACTGGTCAAATATAGAAAAGGAAGAGACAGACCACACTGCCCCAAAGACAAGCACTGAAGAACATTGAAATCAATCAAGGCTTCAATTTAAAGTAATATAATAGTGGGATTTTGAAGCACATGACAAACACAATGTGTATGAATAACAGATGTAAAAGTCACAGAAGACTACCCCAACAAGTAGCACTTACTCTGTTATAAGGACAAGCCAATGCCATTGTTAGGGTACCGATCGCAACAATCCAAAGACAGATTTGGTTGGGACTCTCCGTGCAAACATTGCACCTAAATGCAGGTACATTTACTACAGGCAGTGTAAAATGCAAAGAAGATTGCTAACACTGGTCAAATATAGAGAAGGAACAGACTGATCACACTGCCCCAAAGAGAAGCACTTATAAACATTGAAATCAATCAATGCTTCACTGTAAGGTCATGTAAGTGTGGGATTTAGAGGCCCATGACAAATGACATGTGTATGAATGACAGATGTAAAAGTCACAGAAGACTACCCCAACAAGTAGCACTTACTCTGTTATAAGGACAAGCCAATGCCATTGTTAGGGTACCGATCGCAACAATCCAAAGACAGATTTGGTTGGGACTCTCCGTGCAAACATTGCACCTAAATGCAGGTACATTTACTACAGGCAGTGTAAAATGCAAAGAAGATTGCTAACACTGGTCAAATATAGAAAAGGAAGAGACAGACCACACTGCCCCAAGACAAGCACTGAAGAACATTGAAATCAATCAAGGCTTCAATTTAAAGCAATGTAATAGTGGAATTTAGAAGCACATGACAAACACAATGTGTATGAATAACAGATGTAAAAGTCACAGAAGACTACCCCAACAAGTAGCACTTACTCTGTTATAAGGACAAGCCAATGCCATTGTTAAGGTACCGATTCCAACCAATTTTAAAGACCTGTATATGACCTGCCCACCAAATGATCACTTACTGTTGATTCCATGAAGTCCATCTTCCTCTAGAGACATGTTCCTGAGTATTTCTTATAACAAGGAGCTGCCCTCAACTCCCAGGAAGAACTTAAGATTGGTTCATGTTCAGCAACCACAACCACTCCCATGTCGGTAAATGCTGTGCTGTGAACGACTCAGGTACTTAAGCTTGACGAGTGCTCTGCCTTTATCTAAGGTTCGTCATTTTAATCAAGAGAAACTATTTCACACATTCAAAACATTAGGATTGAGAGGAGTTTTGGTTCTCTGCCTTAAAGGCCCAATTATTTGAATGGTCTACTAGACTTGAGTCTTTTCCGATGCAAAAACAGCAGTTACAGAGGGGCAAACTTCATACAGCACTCATTCTATATAGAGTTTCTAGACAACTATTGTAACCTATTGTAAATACATGCAAACTTAATAGAGCATGCAGGCAATATGTGGTTCCCAATAACTTGATACTCTAACAAAGTTCAATTAACTTCAGAAAAAGAACATCAAAAATGTTGTAAGGGGAGCCATTCTGGTAATTCCCACAGTCATATAAAATTAGTTGCCATCCGTTGAAGAATAATACCCCAACTTAATAGCACTTTCTGTGATTAGAGGAAAGAGAGTCACTCAAGTTGAAGGATAATTCCCAATGAACTTGATACGGAGGAAATTGACCAGAGGAAATTATAGAGAAAGAACAGACACAGATCACACTACCCCAAAGAGAAGCACTTATGAACATTGAAATCAATCAACGCTTCACTTTAAGGTAATGTAAGTGTGGGATTTAGAGGCCCATGACAAACACAATGTGTATGAATAACAGATGTAAAAGTCACAGAAGACTACCCCAACAAGTAGCACTTACTCTGTTATAAGGACAAGCCAATGCAATTGTTAGGGTACCGATCGCAACAATCCAAAGGCAGAATTAGTTGGGACTCTTAGTGCAAACATTGCACCAAATACAGGTATATTTACTACAGGCAGTGTCAAATGCAAAGACGATTGCTAACACTGGTCAAATATAGAAAAGGAAGAGACAGACCACACTGCCCCAAAGACAAGCACTGAAGAACATTGAAATCAATCAAGGCTTCAATTTAAAGTAATATAATAGTGGGATTTTGAAGCACATGACAAACACAATGTGTATGAATAACAGATGTAAAAGTCACAGAAGACTACCCCAACAAGTAGCACTTACTCTGTTATAAGGACAAGCCAATGCCATTGTTAGGGTACCGATCGCAACAATCCAAAGACAGATTTGGTTGGGACTCTCCGTGCAAACATTGCACCTAAATGCAGGTACATTTACTACAGGCAGTGTAAAATGCAAAGAAGATTGCTAACACTGGTCAAATATAGAGAAGGAACAGACTGATCACACTGCCCCAAAGACAAGCACTGAAGAACATTGAAATCAATCAAGGCTTCAATTTAAAGCAATGTAATAGTGGAATTTAGAAACACATGACAAACATAATGTGTATGAATAACAGATGTAAAAGTCACAGAAGACTACCCCAACAAGTAGCACTTACTCTGTTATAAGGACAAGCCAATGCCATTGTTAGGGTACCGATCGCAACAACCCAAAGACAGATTTGGTTGGGACTCTCCGTGCAAACATTGCACCTAAATGCAGGTACATTTACTACAGGCAGTGTAAAATGCAAAGAAGATTGCTAACACTGGTCAAATATAGAGAAGGAACAGACTGATCACACTGCCCCAAAGACAAGCACTGAAGAACATTGAAATCAATCAAGGCTTCAATTTAAAGCAATGTAATAGTGGAATTTAGAAACATGTGACAAACATAATGTGTATGAATAACAGATGTAAAAGTCACAGAAGACTACCCCAACAAGTAGCACTTACTCTGTTATAAGGACAAGCCAATGCCATTGTTAGGGTACCGATCGCAACAACCCAAAGACAGATTTGGTTGGGACTCTCCGTGCAAACATTGCACCTAAATGCAGGTACATTTACTACAGGCAGTGTAAAATGCAAAGAAGATTGCTAACACTGGTCAAATATAGAGAAGGAACAGACTGATCACACTGCCCCAAAGACAAGCACTGAAGAACATTGAAATCAATCAAGGCTTCAATTTAAAGCAATGTAATAGTGGAATTTAGAAACACATGACAAACATAATGTGTATGAATAACAGATGTAAAAGTCACAGAAGACTACCCCAACAAGTAGCACTTACTCTGTTATAAGGACAAGCCAATGCCATTGTTAGGGTACCGATCGCAACAATCCAAAGACAGATTTGGTTGGGACTCTCCGTGCAAACATTGCACCTAAATGCAGGTACATTTACTACAGGCAGTGTAAAATGCAAAGAAGATTGCTAACACTGGTCAAATATAGAGAAGGAACAGACTGATCACACTGCCCCCAAAGACAAGCACTGAAGAACATTGAAATCAATCAAGGCTTCAATTTAAAGCAATGTAATAGTGGAATTTAGAAGCACATGACAAACACAATGTGTATGAATAACAGATGTAAAAGTCACAGAAGACTACCCCAACAAGTAGCACTTACTCTGTTATAAGTACAAGCCAATGCCATTGTTAGGGTACCGATCGCAACAATCCAAAGGCAGAATTAGTTGGGACTCTTAGTGCAAACATTGCACCAAATACAGGTATATTTACTACAGGCAGTGTCAAATGCAAAGACGATTGCTAACACTGGTCAAATATAGAAAAGGAAGAGACAGACCACACTGCCCCAAAGACAAGCACTGAAGAACATTGAAATCAATCAAGGCTTCAATTTAAAGTAATATAATAGTGGGATTTTGAAGCACATGACAAACACAATGTGTATGAATAACAGATGTAAAAGTCACAGAAGACTACCCCAACAAGTAGCACTTACTCTGTTATAAGGACAAGCCAATGCCATTGTTAGGGTACCGATCAACAATCCAAAGACAGATTTGGTTGGGACTCTCCGTGCAAACATTGCACCTAAATGCAGGTACATTTACTACAGGCAGTGTAAAATGCAAAGAAGATTGCTAACACTGGTCAAATATAGAGAAGGAACAGACAGATCACACTGCCCCAAAGACAAGCACTGAAGAACATTGAAATCAATCAAGGCTTCAATTTAAAGCAATGTAATAGTGGAATTTAGAAACACATGACAAACATAATGTGTATGAATAACAGATGTAAAAGTCACAGAAGACTACCCCAACAAGTAGCACTTACTCTGTTATAAGGACAAGCCAATGCCATTGTTAGGGTACCGATCGCAACAATCCAAAGACAGATTTGGTTGGGACTCTCCGTGCAAACATTGCACCTAAATGCAGGTACATTTACTACAGGCAGTGTAAAATGCAAAGAAGATTGCTAACACTGGTCAAATATAGAGAAGGAACAGACAGATCACACTGCCCCAAAGACAAGCACTGAAGAACATTGAAATCAATCAAGGCTTCAATTTAAAGCAATGTAATAGTGGAATTTAGAAGCACATGACAAACACAATGTGTATGAATAACAGATGTAAAAGTCACAGAAGACTACCCCAACAAGTAGCACTTACTCTGTTATAAGGACAAGCCAATGCCATTGTTAAGGTACCGATTCCAACCAATTTTAAAGACCTGTATATGACCTGCCCACCAAATGATCACTTACTGTTGATTCCATGAAGTCCATCTTCCTCTAGAGACATGTTCCTGAGTATTTCTTATAACAAGGAGCTGCCCTCAACTCCCAGGAAGAACTTAAGATTGGTTCATGTTCAGCAACCACAACCACTCCCACGTCGGTAAATGCTGTGCTGTGAACGACTCAGGTACTTAAGCTTGACGAGTGCTCTGCCTTTATCTAAGGTTCGTCATTTTAATCAAGAGAAACTATTTCACACATTCAAAACATTAGGATTGAGAGGAGTTTTGGTTCTCTGCCTTAAAGGCCCAATTATTTGAATGGTCTACTAGACTTGAGTCTTTTCCGATGCAAAAACAGCAGTTACAGACAAGCAAACTTCATACAGCACTCATTCTATATAGAGTTTCTAGACAACTATTGTAACCTATTGTAAATACATGCAAACTTAATAGAGCATGCAGGCAATATGTGGTTCCCAATAACTTGATACTCTAACAAAGTTCAATTAACTTCAGAAAAAGAACATCAAAAATGTTGTAAGGGGAGCCATTCTGGTAATTCCCACAGTCATATAAAATTAGTTGCCATCCGTTGAAGAATAATACCCCAACTTAATAGCACTTTCTGTGATTAGAGGAAAGAGAGTCACTCAAGTTGAAGGATAATTCTCAATGAACTTGATACGGAGGAAATTGACCAGAGGAAATTATAGAGAAAGAACAGACACAGATCACACTACCCCAAAGAGAAGCACTTATGAACATTGAAATCAATCAACGCTTCACTTTAAGGTAATGTCCCCCAACTTAATAGCACTTTCTGTGATTAGAGAAAAGAGAGTCACTCAAGTTGAAGGATAATTCTCAATGAACTTGATACGGAGGAAATTGACCAGAGGAAATTATAGAGAAAGAACAGACACAGATCACACTACCTCAAAGACAAGCACTTATGAACATTGAAATCAATCAACGCTTCACTTTAAGGTAATGTAAGTGTGGGATTTAGAGGCCCATGACAAACACAATGTGTATGAATAACAGATGTAAAAGTCACAGAAGACTACCCCAACAAGTAGCACTTACTCTGTTATAAGGACAAGCCAATGCAATTGTTAGGGTACCGATCGCAACAATCCAAAGACAGATTTGGTTGGGACTCTCCGTGCAAACATTGCACCTAAATGCAGGTACATTTACTACAGGCAGTGTAAAATGCACAGAAGATTGCTAACACTGGTCAAATATAGAGAAGGAACAGACTGATCACACTGCCCCAAAGACAAGCACTGAAGAACATTGAAATCAATCAAGGCTTCAATTTAAAGCAATGTAATAGTGGAATTTAGAAACACATGACAAACACAATGTGTATAAATAACAGATGTAAAAGTCACAGAAGACTACCCCAACAAGTAGCACTTACTCTGTTATAAGGACAAGCCAATGCCATTGTTAGGGTACCGATCGCAACAATCCAAAGGCAGAATTAGTTGGGACTCTCAGTGCAAACATTGCACCAAATACAGGTATATTTACTACAGGCAGTGTCAAATGCAAAGACGATTGCTAACACTGGTCAAATATAGAGAAGGAACAGACAGATCACACTGCCCCAAAGACAAGCACTGAAGAACATTGAAATCAATCAAGGCTTCAATTTAAAGCAATGTAATAGTGGAATTTAGAAGCACATGACAAACACAATGTGTATGAATAACAGATGTAAAAGTCACAGAAGACTACCCCAACAAGTAGCACTTACTCTGTTATAAGTACAAGCCAATGCCATTGTTAGGGTACCGATCGCAACAATCCAAAGGCAGAATTAGTTGGGACTCTTAGTGCAAACATTGCACCAAATACAGGTATATTTACTACAGGCAGTGTCAAATGCAAAGACGATTGCTAACACAGGTCAAATATAGAAAAGGAAGAGACAGACCACACTGCCCCAAAGACAAGCACTGAAGAACATTGAAATCAATCAAGGCTTCAATTTAAAGTAATATAATAGTGGGATTTTGAAGCACATGACAAACACAATGTGTATAAATAACAGATGTAAAAGTCACAGAAGACTACCCCAACAAGTAGCACTTACTCTTTTATAAGGACAAGTCAATGCCATTGTTAGGGTACCGATCGCAACGATCCAAAGATAGATTTAGTTGGGACTCTCAGTGCAAACATTGCATCTAAATGCAGGTACATTTACTACAGGCAGTGTAAAATACAAAGAAGATTGCTAACACTGGTCAAATATCGAGAAGGAACAGACAGATCACACTGCCCCAAAGACAAGCACTGAAGAACATTGAAATCAATCAAGGCTTCACTGTAAGGTCATGTAAGTGTGGGATTTAGAGGCCCATGACAAATGACATGTGTATGAATAACAGATGTAAAAGTCACAGAAGACTACCCCAACAAGTAGCACTTACTCTGTTATAAGGACAAGCCAATGCCATTGTTAGGGTACCGATCAACAATCCAAAGACAGATTTGGTTGGGACTCTCCGTGCAAACATTGCACCTAAATGCAGGTACATTTACTACAGGCAGTGTAAAATGCAAAGAAGATTGCTAACACTGGTCAAATATAGAGAAGGAACAGACAGATCACACTGCCCCAAAGACAAGCACTGAAGAACATTGAAGTCAATCAAGGCTTCAATTTAAAGCAATGTAATAGTGGAATTTAGAAACACATGACAAACATAATGTGTATGAATGACAGATGTAAAAGTCACAGAAGACTACCCCAACAAGTAGCACTTACTCTGTTATAAGGACAAGCCAATGCTATTGTTAGGGTACCGATCGCAACAATCCAAAGACAGATTTGGTTGGGACTCTCCGTGCAAACATTGCACCTAAATGCAGGTACATTTACTACAGGCAGTGTAAAATGCAAAGAAGATTGCTAACACTGGTCAAATATAGAGAAGGAACAGACAGATCACACTGCCCCAAAGACAAGCACTAAAGAACATTGAAATCAATCAAGGCTTCAATTTAAAGCAATGTAATAGTGGAATTTAGAAGCACATGACAAACACAATGTGTATAAATAACAGATGTAAAAGTCACAGAAGACTACCCCAACAAGTAGCACTTACTCTTTTATAAGGACAAGTCAATGCCATTGTTAGGGTACCGATCGCAACGATCCAAAGATAGATTTAGTTGGGACTCTCAGTGCAAACATTGCACCTAAATGCAGGTACATTTACTACAGGCAGTGTAAAATACAAAGAAGATTGCTAACACTGGTCAAATATCGAGAAGGAACAGACAGATCACACTGCCCCAAAGACAAGCACTGAAGAACATTGAAATCAATCAAGGCTTCAATTTAAAGCAATGTAATAGTGGAATTTAGAAACACATGACAAACATAATGTGTATGAATGACAGATGTAAAAGTCACAGAAGACTACCCCAACAAGTAGCACTTACTCTGTTATAAGTACAAGCCAATGCCATTGTTAGGGTACCGATCGCAACAATCCAAAGGCAGAATTAGTTGGGACTCTTAGTGCAAACATTGCACCAAATACAGGTATATTTACTACAGGCAGTGTCAAATGCAAAGACGATTGCTAACACTGGTCAAATATAGAAAAGGAAGAGACAGACAACACTGCCCCAAAGACAAGCACTGAAGAACATTGAAATCAATCAAGGCTTCAATTTAAAGTAATATAATAGTGGGATTTTGAAGCACATGACAAACACAATGTGTATAAATAACAGATGTAAAAGTCACAGAAGACTACCCCAACAAGTAGCACTTACTCTTTTATAAGGACAAGTCAATGCCATTGTTAGGGTACCGATCGCAACGATCCAAAGATAGATTTAGTTGGGACTCTCAGTGCAAACATTGCACCTAAATGCAGGTACATTTACTACAGGCAGTGTAAAATACAAAGAAGATTGCTAACACTGGTCAAATATCGAGAAGGAACAGACAGATCACACTGCCCCAAAGACAAGCACTGAAGAACATTGAAATCAATCAAGGCTTCACTGTAAGGTCATGTAAGTGTGGGATTTAGAGGCCCATGACAAATGACATGTGTATGAATAACAGATGTAAAAGTCACAGAAGACTACCCCAACAAGTAGCACTTACTCTGTTATAAGGACAAGCCAATGCCATTGTTAGGGTACCGATCAACAATCCAAAGACAGATTTGGTTGGGACTCTCCGTGCAAACATTGCACCTAAATGCAGGTACATTTACTACAGGCAGTGTAAAATGCAAAGAAGATTGCTAACACTGGTCAAATATAGAGAAGGAACAGACAGATCACACTGCCCCAAAGACAAGCACTGAAGAACATTGAAATCAATCAAGGCTTCAATTTAAAGCAATGTAATAGTGGAATTTAGAAACACATGACAAACATAATGTGTATGAATGACAGATGTAAAAGTCACAGAAGACTACCCCAACAAGTAGCACTTACTCTGTTATAAGGACAAGCCAATGCCATTGTTAGGGTACCGATCGCAACAATCCAAAGACAGATTTGGTTGGGACTCTCCGTGCAAACATTGCACCTAAATGCAGGTACATTTACTACAGGCAGTGTAAAATGCAAAGAAGATTGCTAACACTGGTCAAATATAGAGAAGGAACAGACAGATCACACTGCCCCAAAGACAAGCACTGAAGAACATTGAAATCAATCAAGGCTTCAATTTAAAGCAATTTAATAGTGGAATTTAGAAGCACATGACAAACACAATGTGTATAAATAACAGATGTAAAAGTCACAGAAGACTACCCCAACAAGTAGCACTTACTCTTTTATAAGGACAAGTCAATGCCATTGTTAGGGTACCGATCGCAACGATCCAAAGATAGATTTAGTTGGGACTCTCAGTGCAAACATTGCACCTAAATGCAGGTACATTTACTACAGGCAGTGTAAAATACAAAGAAGATTGCTAACACTGGTCAAATATCGAGAAGGAACAGACAGATCACACTGCCCCAAAGACAAGCACTGAAGAACATTGAAATCAATCAAGGCTTCACTGTAAGGTCATGTAAGTGTGGGATTTAGAGGCCCATGACAAATGACATGTGTATGAATAACAGATGTAAAAGTCACAGAAGACTACCCCAACAAGTAGCACTTACTCTGTTATAAGGACAAGCCAATGCCATTGTTAGGGTACCGATCAACAATCCAAAGACAGATTTGGTTGGGACTCTCCGTGCAAACATTGCACCTAAATGCAGGTACATTTACTACAGGCAGTGTAAAATGCAAAGAAGATTGCTAACACTGGTCAAATATAGAGAAGGAACAGACAGATCACACTGCCCCAAAGACAAGCACTGAAGAACATTGAAATCAATCAAGGCTTCAATTTAAAGCAATGTAATAGTGGAATTTAGAAACACATGACAAACATAATGTGTATGAATGACAGATGTAAAAGTCACAGAAGACTACCCCAACAAGTAGCACTTACTCTGTTATAAGGACAAGCCAATGCCATTGTTAGGGTACCGATCGCAACAATCCAAAGACAGATTTGGTTGGGACTCTCCGTGCAAACATTGCACCTAAATGCAGGTACATTTACTACAGGCAGTGTAAAATGCAAAGAAGATTGCTAACACTGGTCAAATATAGAGAAGGAACAGACAGATCACACTGCCCCAAAGACAAGCACTGAAGAACATTGAAATCAATCAAGGCTTCAATTTAAAGCAATTTAATAGTGGAATTTAGAAGCACATGACAAACACAATGTGTATAAATAACAGATGTAAAAGTCACAGAAGACTACCCCAACAAGTAGCACTTACTCTTTTATAAGGACAAGTCAATGCCATTGTTAGGGTACCGATCGCAACGATCCAAAGATAGATTTAGTTGGGACTCTCAGTGCAAACATTGCACCTAAATGCAGGTACATTTACTACAGGCAGTGTAAAATACAAAGAAGATTGCTAACACTGGTCAAATATCGAGAAGGAACAGACAGATCACACTGCCCCAAAGACAAGCACTGAAGAACATTGAAATCAATCAAGGCTTCACTGTAAGGTCATGTAAGTGTGGGATTTAGAGGCCCATGACAAATGACATGTGTATGAATAACAGATGTAAAAGTCACAGAAGACTACCCCAACAAGTAGCACTTACTCTGTTATAAGGACAAGCCAATGCCATTGTTAGGGTACCGATCAACAATCCAAAGACAGATTTGGTTGGGACTCTCCGTGCAAACATTGCACCTAAATGCAGGTACATTTACTACAGGTAGTGTAAAATGCAAAGAAGATTGCTAACACTGGTCAAATATAGAGAAGGAACAGACAGATCACACTGCCCCAAAGACAAGCACTGAAGAACATTGAAATCAATCAAGGCTTCAATTTAAAGCAATGTAATAGTGGAATTTAGAAGCACATGACAAACACAATGTGTATGAATAACAGATGTAAAAGTCACAGAAGACTACCCCAACAAGTAGCACTTACTCTGTTATAAGGACACGCCAATGCCATTGTTAAGGTACCAATCCCAACCAATTTTAAAGACCTGTATATGACCTGCCCACCAAATGATCACTTACTGTTGATTCCATGAAGTCCATCTTCCTCTAGAGACATGTTCCTGAGTATTTCTTATATCAAGGAGCTGCCCTCAACTCCCAGGAAGAACTTAAGATTGGTTCATGTTCAGCAAACACAACCACTCCCATGTCGGTAAATGCTGTGCTGTGAACGACTCAGGTACTTAAGCTTGACGAGTGCTCTGCCTTTATCTAAGGTTCGTCATTTTAATCAAGAGAAACTATTTCACACATTCAAAACATTAGGATTGAGAGGAGTTTTGGTTCTCTGCCTTAAAGGCCCAATTATTTGAATGGTCTACTAGACTTGAGTCTTTTCCGATGCAAAAACAGCAGTTACAGAGGGGCAAACTTCATACAGCACTCATTCTATATAGAGTTTCTAGACAACTATTGTAACCTATTGTAAATACATGCAAACTTAATGGAGCATGCAGGCAATGTGTGGTTCCCAATAACTTGATACTCTAACAAAGTTCAATTAACTTCAGAAAAAGAACATCAAAAATGTATCTTGTAAGGGGAGCCATTCTGGTAATTCCCACAGTCATATAAAATTAGTTGCCATCCGTTGAAGAATAATACCCCAACTTAATAGCACTTTCTGTGATTAGAGGAAAGAGAGTCACTCAAGTTGAAGGATAATTCTCAATGAACTTGATACGGAGGAAATTGACCAGAGGAAATTATAGAGAAAGAACAGACACAGATCACACTACCCCAAAGAGAAGCACTTATGAACATTGAAATCAATCAACGCTTCACTTTAAGGTAATGTCCCCCAACTTAATAGCACTTTCTGTGATTAGAGAAAAGAGAGTCACTCAAGTTGAAGGATAATTCTCAATGAACTTGATACGGAGGAAATTGACCAGAGGAAATTATAGAGAAAGAACAGACACAGATCACACTACCCCAAAGAGAAGCACTTATAAACATTGAAATCAATCAATGCTTCACTGTAAGGTCATGTAAGTGTGGGATTTAGAGGCCCATGACAAATGACATGTGTATGAATGACAGATGTAAAAGTCACAGAAGACTACCCCAACAAGTAGCACTTACTCTGTTATAAGGACAAGCCAATGCCATTGTTAAGGCATTGTAAGCCAAATGTATTCGTTTTGATTCAACGATGAGGCTGCCTCTTGCAGGGGAAATGAGAAGAATCTATTTCATTCTACACTTCACTCGTATTTTCAGTTGTAAATGAGCAGCAAAAAAAAATGCTTTTAAATCTATTTAATCTTTATAAATAATAAGTATGCATTTTCATATAAAATATACAGAAATCAGTTGTAAAAATGTCATTCAAAAACGGACCCCTGTGCAACCAACGCAAGCAAGCACACCCTACAATTTCCCCAGAAATTGTACCCTCTCTAGTTATTATTATTCTAGTTCCATGGGAGTCAATGGCAGCCCCTAGAACCCTTGGATAACTTTTTGTGAAATTTGGCACACTCATTAAGGACAGTTGCTTCTATACCTACACCAAGTTTCATGTATCCCATCAGACCACTCTAGCGCCACCAGTGGGTCAAAGTTGGACTTGTGTTTACACAGGCAACTTTTGAACCGTATGACTGATTTAAAAAAATGAGGTACCATTGGATTCCCTGGATCAAGACGAGTTCATGACGTCAATTTCCGGTTATATAGATTTTCCGCTATTTCCGGTTGTATCAAAAACCTTTGAAAGCGTACTCCTCCTACAATTTTTGTCATATCTTCTTCAAAATGACCAGTGATGAGCTTCAGACCAAGCCTCACAAAAGTTATCCCATGGCGTTTTGATTTTATAAACCGTTTGTCCGGCACAGCCAATCAAAATCAGCAATAAAAGAAACCAAACAGGAAGTTGGGTCAAATCTCAGCAAATCTTTGAGATATCAACACTAAACTTGGTATGTCACAAGGAAGACACTACAACATGTTACCATATGCAAAAGCTATTTCATATCTCAAAAAATGATTGATATAAAGCAAATCGAATTTATCGCTAACGCTAAAATAATGCTTTACACATCCGCCGGTCAAAAACTGATACTTTGATTCAATCACAAGTTCATATGAAGACTTGAGAATGTTTAGTACACAAATCTGAGGAAAAGTTGACTGTAACATGAAAAGTCGATTTTATGTGAATATTTGAAACATGCATGCTTGGCTAATTGCTAACGAAATTTCCAATGAAATGTCTCCCCTGCTCTTCAGCGCGCGCGTGCTCCACATTCTCACACACTCAGCCTTTCCCTTGACACACGCGCGGGCTTGGCGAGACGCATACACAACATTTCAGGCAATTGTGGGCTGACCAAGCCCCCACTCATTCCTTGGCTTTAAGTGAAGGCCCTTGTGGATCTTGATGGTAATGCATTTTAGAAAAAGTTCTCAAAATCCTGAAACATTGATAGTATAGGCCAGGAGTAACTACCACACCACAAATGACGCACCATTATCCATAGGTGGCGCTACGGCCAAGCCCCAATTTTCCATTTACAAAGTGATGCCATTCGCAACCCATTTGTCACAAAATTCTGAAATTCATTAGATATGCCTTATTTCTCATGAGGAACAAAAAAGCCTCAATAACCTATAACGGCCGCCATATTGGATTTTTTTGTACAATAAAGATTTAGGAAACACGTTTTTTCGCTACTTCTCCTACAATGTTTGTCCAATCTTCCCCAGAATTGGCAGGTATCATCGTCAGAGCAACCCTCACTGAAATCTTCAACAGATTTTTGAATTTCAAAACTGTTTGTCCGGTACAGCCAATCAAAATCGTCAACAAAGCAACCAAACAGGAAGTTGGATCAAATCTCAGCAAATCTTTGAAATATCAACACCAAACTTGGTGTGTCACGTGAAAGACACTACGTTTTGTTCCCATGTGAGAAGGGAAATTAATATCTTCAAAAATGATTGAAATAAAGGAAATCTAATTTATTTCTAACGCTAAAATAATGCTTTACACATCCGCCAGTCAAAAAACTCTGATTCAATCACAAGTTCATGAAGACTCTTGAGAATGTTTAGTACACAAATCTGAGAAAAAGTTGACTGTAACATGAAAAGTCGATTTGTGGTGAATATTTGAAACATGCATGCTTGGCTAATTGATGACGAAATTTCCAATGATATGTCTCCCCTGCTCTTCAGCGCGCGCGTGCTCCACATTCTCACACACTCAGCCTTTCCCTTGACACACACGCGGGCTTGGCGAGACGCATACACAACATTTCAGGCAATTGTGGGCTGACCAAGCCCCCACTCATTCCTTGGCTTGAAGTGAAGGCCCTTGTGGATCTTGATGGTAATGCATTTTAGAAAAAGTTCTCAAAATCCTGAAACATTGATAGTATAGGCCAGGAGTAACTACCACACCACAAATGACGCACCATTATCCATAGATGGCGCTATGGCCAAGCCCCAATTTTCCATTTACAAAGTGATGCCATTCGCATCCCATTTGTCCCAAAATTCTGAAATTCATTAGATATACCTTATGTCTCATGAGGAACAAAAAAGCCTCAATAACCTATAACGGCCGCCATATAGGATTTTTTTGTACAATAAAGATTTAGGAAACACGTTTTTTTGCTACTTCTCCTACAATTTTTGTCCAATCTTCCCCAGAATTGGCAGGTATCATCGTCAGAGCAACCCTCACTGAATTCTTCAACAGATTTTTGAATTTCAAAACCGTTTGTCCGGTACAGCCAATCAAAATCGTCAACAAAGCAACCAAACAGGAAGTTGGATCAAATCTCAGCAAATCTTTGAAATATCACTACCAAACTTGATGTGTCACGTGAAAGACACTACATCATGTTCCCATGTGAGAAGGCAAATTAATATCTTCAAAAATGATTGAAATAAAGGAAATCTAATTTATTTCTAACGTTCAAATAATGCTTTACACATTCGCTGGTGCAAAACTGATACTCTGATACAATCACAAGTTCATGAAGACTCTTGAGAATGTTTAGTACACAAATCTCAGAAAAAGTTGACTGTAAGGTGAAAAGTTGAATTTTGGTGAATATTTGAAAAATGCATGCTTGGCTAATTGTTAAGGAAATTTCTAATTAAATGTCTCCCCTGCTCCTCAGTGCGTGCGCTCCACATTCTCACACACTCAGCCTTTCCCTTGACACACGCGCAAGCTTAGCGAGACGCATACACAACATTTCAGGCAATTGTGGGCTGACCAAGCCCCCACTCATTGCTTGGTCTTTAGCAAAGGCCCATGTGGATCTTGATGGTATTGCATTTCCGATTTTGTATGCAATGGTAAAAAGTTCTCAAAATCCTGAAACATTGATAGTATAGGCCATGAGAAACTACCACACCACAAATGACCCACCATTACCCATAGGTGGCGCTACGGCCACGCCCCAATTGTCCATTTTCAAAGTGATGGCATTTCCACACCATCAGTCTAAAACGTCGGAAACTATACATGCCTTATTTATAATGGGAAACTATACAGTGGTGACCCATACAGTCCACCATGTACGGTGAACATTTTGAAAACGTACAAATATCTTCTTATGAACCATGACTCCAATTGACTAGAAATTTTGTTTGATGTGTAGGCCACACGTAGTTATGCTTGTTTGCTACCACAATAGCTATGGGAATAAGAGTGAATGCAATGAGGAGGTTATTGAAACGCAATACTCTGAGTTGGTGCATGTCAGTTTAGGCAGAGGTAGCTTTTTAAACCTCTAGAGCCATGCCCCAATTTGCCTATATTCAAAGTGATGCCATTTGCATCCCATTTGTCCCAAAATTCTGAAATTCATTAGATATGCCTTATTTCTCATGAAGAACAAAAAAGCCTCAAGAACCTATAACGGGCGCCATATTGGATTTTTCTGTACAATAAAGATTAAGGAAACACGTTTTTTCGCTACTCCTCCTTCAATTCAGGTGCAATCTTCCCCAGAATTGGCACACATCATCGTCAGAGCAACCCTCACTCATGTATTCAACAGATTTTTTATTTTCACAACCGTTTGTCTGGTACAGGTCCTCAGCGCGCGCGTGCTCCACATTCTCACACACTCAGCCTTTCCCTTGACACACGCGCAAGCTTGGCGAGACGCAAACACAACATTTCAGGAGAGTGTGGGCTGACCAAGCCCCCACTCATTGCTTGGTCTTTAGCAAAGGCCCATGTGGATCTTGATGGTATTGCATTTCCGATTTTTTATGCAATGGTAAAAAGTTCTCAAAACCCTAAAACATTGATAGTATAGGCCAAGAGTAACTACCACACCACAAATGGCCCAATATCACCAATAGTTGACGCTACAGGCCACACCCTGATGCACAAAGACACAAGGCTTTCTGGAATGGGTAGGCTCACCATAGACCCTGAAGCCAACGCCAAGTGCCACCAAGCGGTGCCATTTGAGTTTCAGCCAAAGCCAGCTAATATTTTGTAAGCCAAATTGAGCCACCATCTGATATTTTTTGGCTCAGCAAGATGAAATTATTTGCGTCAAACAATAATTATATCTATCACATAGAGACATACACACTCAAAAAATCAATGATAAACTAAATCAATTTTGCACACCGGATTCGCCACAGTCTTGTGCTCGTTGCTATGATACACAGGACTCACAGTGAATTGATGACCAATTAAAATTGTGCCTTTTCCGATAGTGATGATCATAGACATAGACAGTAAAAGAAGCAATGCGTTTTTCTCTCACGCTGAGCTGAAATGGCGGAAACAACTAGAAAAGGTAATTGTGTTGTTCTCACATACTTTCTTAATTTCTATTTTGCATACTCAGACGTTTGTTAGATCTTCAGTTTTTGGAAGTAAGAATGCTGTTTTGTCAGGACTAGGGTTTTGTCGATATTTTTGTACTCTTTTAAAACTTGGAAATATTGAGATCTAGTAAATCAGTATAACATAAACATCTGTAGACATGAAGTGGCAGCTTCAGGCATTTGTAGCTATTAACATTTTGGCGGCTGCAGCAGCCATTTAGGTTTTGGCTGAGCTGGCTAGCCAGCCAATAACTTCATCAGCCAGCCATTATTCTCAAAACAAATGGCTTCGGGGTCTAGCTCACCAAGCCCCCTCCCTTCACTCCTTGGCTTGAAATAAAAGCCCTTGTGGATCTTGATGGTATTGCATTTCAGATTTGGTATCCCATTGGTAAGTCTACAGCATGGATGTTTCTATACAGTGACAATTTGTGAAGAATATACATTTTTCAATGGTTCGCAATGTTTTGGAGGAATCCGCCATTGCTGCTTGCAGCTATATTTAGGATTCCTCCGTAAGGAGGAAACCTATTGTTATTGTTAGTTTTATTATTATTATTATTATTCTAGTTCCATGGGAGTCAATGGCAGCCCCTAGAACCCTTGCATAACTTTTTGTTAAATTTGGCACACTCATTAAGGACAGTTCCTTCTATACCTACACCAAGTTTCATGTATCCCATTAGACCACTCTAGCGCCACCAATGGGTCAAAGTTGGACTTGTGTTTACACACGCAACTTTTGAACCGTATGACTGATTTTCAAAAATGAGGTACCATTGGATTCCCTGGATCAAGACGAGTACAACGCACCCTATGACGTCAATTTCCGGTTATATAGATTTTCCGCTATTTCCGGTTGTATCAAAAACCTTTGAAAGCCTACTCCTCCTACAATTTTTGTCATATCTTCTTCAAAATGACCAGAGATGATCTTCAGACCAAGCCTCACAAAAGTTATCCCATGGCGTTTTGATTTTCTAAACCGTTTGTCCGGCACAGCCAATCAAAATCAGCAAAAAAGTAACCAAACAGGAACTTGGGTCAAATCTCAGCAAATCTTTGAGATATCAACACTAAACTTGGTATATCGGTGGACGACACTACAACATGTTACCATGTGCAAAGGCAACTTCATATCTCAAAATATTATTGATATAAAGCAAATCGAATTTATCGCTAACGCTAAAATAATGCTTTACACATCCGCCGGTCAAAAACTGATACTTTGATTCAATCACAAGTTCATATGAAGACTCTTGAGAATGTTTAGTACACAAATCTGAGGAAAAGTTGACTGTAACATGAAAAGTCGATTTTATGTGAATATTTGAAACATGCATGCTTGGCTAATTGCTAACGAAATTTTCAATGAAATGTCTCCCCTGCTCTTCAGCGCGCGCGTGCTCCACATTCTCACACACTCAGCCTTTCCCTTGACACACGCGCGGGCTTGGCGAGACGCATACACAACATTTCAGGCAATTGTGGGCTGACCAAGCCCCCACTCATTCCTTGGCTTGAAGTGAAGGCCCTTGTGGATCTTGATGGTAATGCATTTTAGAAAAAGTTCTCAAAATCCTGAAACATTGATAGTATAGGCCAGGAGTAACTACCACACCACAAATGACGCACCATTATCCATAGGTGGCGCTACGGCCAAGCCCCAATTTTCCATTTACAAAGTGATGCCATTCGCATCCCATTTGTCCCAAAATTCTGAAATTCATTAGATATAACTTATGTCTCATGAGGAACAAAAAAGCCTCAATAACCTATAACGGCCGCCATATTGGATTTTTTTGTACAATAAAGATTTAGGAAACACGTTTTTTTGCTACTTCTCCTACAATTTTTGTCCAATCTTCCCCAGAATTGGCAGGTATCATCGTCAGAGCAACCCTCACTGAATTCTTCAACAGATTTTTGAATTTCAAAACCGTTTGTCCGGTACAGCCAATCAAAATCGTCAACAAAGCAACCAAACAGGAAGTTGGATCAAATCTCAGCAAATCTTTGAAATATCACCACCAAACTTGGTGTGTCACGTGAAAGACACTACATCATGTTCCCATGTGAGAAGGCAAATTAATATCTTCAAAAATGATTGAAATAAAGGAAATCTAATTTATTTCTAACGCTAAAATAATGCTTTACATATTCGCCGGTGCAAAACTGATACTCTGATACAATCACAAGTTCATGAAGACTCTTGAGAATGTTTAGTACACAAATCTCAGAAAAAGTTGACTGTAAGGTGAAAAGTTGAATTTTGGTGAATATTTGAAAAATGCATGCTTGGCTAATTGCTAATGAAATTTCCAATGTAATGTCTCCCTCTGCTCCTCAGCGCGCGCGCTCCACATTCTCACACACTCAGCCTTTCCCTTGACACACTCGCAAGCTTGACGAGACGCATACACAACATTTCAGGCAATTGTGGGCTGACCAAGCCCCCACTCATTGCTTGGTCTTTAGCAAAGGCCCATGTGGATCTTGATGGTATTGCATTTCCGATTTTGTATACAATGGTAAAAAGTTCTCAAAATCCTGAAACATTGATAGTATAGGCCAAGAGTAACTACCACACCACAAATGGCCCAATATCACCCATAAGTGACGCTACAGGCCACGCCCTGATACACAAAGACACAAGGCTTTCTGGAATGGGTAGGCTCACCAAGCCCTCTCCCTTCACTCCTTGGCTTGAAATAAAAGCCCTTGTGGATCTTGATGGTATTGCATTCCAGATTTGGTATCCCATTGGTAAGTCTGCAGCATGGAATTTTACAGTGACAATTTGTAAAGAATATACATTTTTCAGTGGTTCGCAATCTTAGGAGGAATCCGCCATTGCTGCTTGCAGCTATATTTAGGATTCCTCCGTAAGGAGGAAACCTATTGTTATTGTTAGTTTTATTATTAGGATTCCTCCGTAAGGAGGAAACCTATTGTTATTGTTAGTTTTATTATTATTATTATTATTATTCTAGTTCCATGGGAGTCAATGGCAGCCCCTAGAACCCTTGGATAACTTTTTGTTAAATTTGGCACACTCATTAAGGACAGTTCCTTCTATACCTACACCAAGTTTCATGTATCCCATCAGACCACTCTAGCGCCACCAATGGGTCAAAGTTGGACTTGTGTTTACACACGCAACTTTTGAACCGTATGACTGATTTACAAAAATGAGGTACCATTGGATTCCCTGGATGAAGACGAGTTCAACGCACCCTATGACGTCAATTTCCGGTTGTATAGATTTTCCGCTATTTCCGGTTGTATCAAAAACCTTTGAAAGCCTACTCCTCCTACAATTATTGTCATATCTTCTTCAAAATGACCATAGATGATCTTCAGACCAAGCCTCACAAAAGTTATCCCATGGCGTTTTGATTTTCTAAACCGTTTGTCCGGCACAACCAATCAAAATCAGCAAAAAAGTAACCAAACAGGAACTTGGGTCAAATCTCAGCAAATCTTTGAGATATCAACACTAAACTTGGTATATCGGTGGACGACACTACAACATGTTACCATGTGCAAAGGCAACTTCATATCTCAAAAGATGATTGATATAAAGCAAATCGAATTTATCGCTAACGCTAAAATAATGCTTTACACATCCGCCGGTCAAAAACTGATACTTTGATTCAATCACAAGTTCATATGAAGACTCTTGAGAATGTTTAGTACACAAATCTGAGGAAAAGTTGACTGTAACATGAAAAGTCGATTTTATGTGAATATTTGAAACATGCATGCTTGGCTAATTGCTAACGAAATTTTCAATGAAATGTCTCCCCTGCTCTTCAGCGCGCGCGTGCTCCACATTCTCACACACTCAGCCTTTCCCTTGACACACGCGCGGGCTTGGCGAGACGCATACACAACATTTCAGGCAATTGTGGGCTGACCAAGCCCCCACTCATTCCTTGGCTTGAAGTGAAGGCCCTTGTGGATCTTGATGGTAATGCATTTTAGAAAAAGTTCTCAAAATCCTGAAACATTGATAGTATAGGCCAGGAGTAACTACCACACCACAAATGACGCACCATTATCCATAGGTGGCGCTACGGCCAAGCCCCAATTTTCCATTTACAAAGTGATGCCATTCGCATCCCATTTGTCCCAAAATTCTGAAATTCATTAGATATGCCTTATTTCTCATGAGGAACAAAAAAGCCTCAATAACCTATAACGGCCGCCATATTGGATGTTTTTGTACAATAAAGATTTAGGAAACACGTTTTTTTGCTACTTCTCCTACAATTCTTGTCCAATCTTCCCCAGAATTGGCAGGTATCATCGTCAGAGCAACCCTCACTGAATTCTTTAACAGATTTTTGAATTTCAAAACCGTTTGTCCGGTACAGCCAATCAAAATCGTCAACAAAGCAACCAAACAGGAAGTTGGATCAAATCTCAGCAAATCTTTGAAATATCAACACCAAACTTGGTGTGTCACGTGAAAGACACTACGTCATGTTCCCATGTAGGAAGGCAAATTAATATCTTCAAAAATGATTGAAATGAAGGAAATCAAATTTATTTCTAACGCTAAAATAATGCTTTACACATCCGCCAGTCAAAAAACTCTGATTCAATCACAAGTTCATGAAGACTCTTGAGAATGTTTAGTACACAAATCTCAGAAAAAGTTGACTGTAAGGTGAAAAGTTGAATTTTGGTGAATATTTGAAAAATGCATGCTTGGCTAATTGCTAATGAAATTTCCAATGTAATGTCTCCCTCTGCTCCTCAGCGCGCGCGCTCCACATTCTCACACACTCAGCCTTTCCCTTGACACACTCGCAAGCTTGACGAGACGCATACACAACATTTCAGGCAATTGTGGGCTGACCAAGCCCCCACTCATTGCTTGGTCTTTAGCAAAGGCCCATGTGGATCTTGATGGTATTGCATTTCCGATTTTGTATACAATGGTAAAAAGTTCTCAAAATCCTGAAACATTGATAGTATAGGCCAAGAGTAACTACCACACCACAAATGGCCCAATATCACCCATAAGTGACGCTACAGGCCACGCCCTGATACACAAAGACACAAGGCTTTCTGGAATGGGTAGGCTCACCAAGCCCTCTCCCTTCACTCCTTGGCTTGAAATAAAAGCCCTTGTGGATCTTGATGGTATTGCATTTCAGATTTGGTATCCCATTGGTAAGTCTGCAGCATGGAATTTTACATTGACAATTTGTAAAGAATATACATTTTTCAGTGGTTTGCAATGTTTGGAGGAATCCGCCATTGCTGCTTGCAGTTATATTTAGGATTCCTCCGTAAGGAGGAAACCTATTGTTATTGTTAGTTTTATTATTATTATTATTATTATTATTATTCTAGTTCCATGGGAGTCAATGGCAGCCCCTAGACCCCTTGGATAACTTTTTGACAAATTTGGCACACTCATTAAGGACAGTTCCTTCTATACCTACACCAAGTTTCATGTATCCCATCAGACCACTCTAGCGCCACCAATGGGTCAAAGTTGGACTTGTGTTTACACACGCAACTTTTGAACCGTATGACTGATTTTCAAAAATGAGGTACCATTGGATTCCCTGGATCAAGACGAGTTCAACGCACCATATGACGTCAATTTCCGGTTATATAGATTTTCCGCTATTTCCGGTTGTATCAAAAACCTTTGAAAGCCTACTCCTCCTACAATTTTTGTCATATCTTCTTCAAAATGACCAGAGATGATCTTCAGACCAAGCCTCACAAAAGTTATCCCATGGCGTTTTGATTTTCTAAACCGTTTGTCCGGCACAGCCAATCAAAATCAGCAAAAAAGTAACCAAACAGGAACTTGGGTCAAATCTCAGCAAATCTTTGAGATATCAACACGTAACTTGGTATGTCACAAGGAAGACATTACAACATGTTACCATGTGCAAAGGCTATTTCATATCTCCAGAAATGGTTGATTTAAAGCAAATTGAATTTATCGCTAACGCAAAAATAATGCTTTACACATCCGCCGGTCAAAAACTGATACTTTGATTCAATCACAAGTTCATATGAAGACTCTTGAGAATGTTTAGTACACAAATCTGAGGAAAAGTTGACTGTAACATGAAAAGTCGATTTGTGGTGAATATTTGAAAAATGCATGCTTGGCTAATTGCTAACGAAATTTTCAATGAAATGTCTCCCCTGCTCTTCAGCGCGCGCGTGCTCCACATTCTCACACACTCAGCCTTTCCCTTGACACACACGCGGGCTTGGCGAGACGCATACACAACATTTCAGGCAATTGTGGGCTGACAAAGCCCCCACTCATTCCTTGGCTTGAAGTGAAGGCCCTTGTGGATCTTGATGGTAATGCATTTTAGAAAAAGTTCTCAAAATCCTGAAACATTGATAGTATTGGCCAGGAGTAACTACCACACCACAAATGACGCACCATTATCCATAGGTGGCGCTACGGCCAAGCCCCAATTGTCTATTTACAAAGTGATGCCATTCTCATCCCATTTGTCCCAAAATTCTGAAATTCAATTAGATATGCCTTATTTCTCACGAGGAACAAAAAAGCCTCAATAACCTATAACGGCCGCCATATTGGATTTTTTTGTACAATAAAGATTTAGGAAACACGTTTTTTCGCTACTTCTATTACAATTTTTGTCCAATCTTCCCCAGAATTGCCAGGTATCATCGTCAGATTAACCCTCACTGAAATCTTCAACAGATTTTTGAATTTCAAAACCGTTTGTCCGGTACAGCCAATCAAAATCGTCAACAGAGCAACCAAACAGGAAGTTGGATCAAATCTCAGCAAATCTTTGAAATATCAACACCAAACTTGGTGTGTCACGTGAAAGACACTACGTCATGTTCCCATGTGAGAAGGCAAATTAATATCTTAAAAAATGATTGAAATAAAGGAAATCTAATTTATTTCTAACGCTAAAATAATGCTTTACACATACGGCAGTCAAAAAACTCTGATTCAATCACAAGTTCATGAAGACTCTTGAGAATGTTTAGTACACAAATCTCAGAAAAAGTTGACTGTAAGATGAAAAGTTGAATTTAGGTGAATATTTGAAAAATGCTTGCTTGGCTAATTGTTAAGGAAATTTCCAATGAAATGTCTCCCCTGCTCCTCAGCGCGCGCGCTCCACATTCTCACACACTCAGCCTTTCCCTGACACACGCGCAAGCTTGACGAGACGCATACACAACATTTCAGGCAATTGTGGGCTGACCAAGCCCCACTCATTGCTTGGTCTTTAGCAAAGGCCCATGTGGATCTTGATGGTATTGCATTTCCGATTTTGTATGCAATGGTAAAAAGTTCTCAAAATCCTGAAACATTGATAGTATAGGCCAAGAGTAACTACCACACCACAAATGGCCCAATATCACCCATAAGTGACGCTACAGGCCACGACCTGATACACAAAGATACAAGGCTTTCTGGAATGGGTAGGCTCACCAAGCCCCCTCCCTTCACTCCTTGGCTTGAAGTGAAGGCCCTTGTGGATCTTGATGGTAATGCATTTTAGAAAAAGTTCTCAAAATCCTGAAACATTGATAGTATAGGCCAGGAGTAACTACCACACCACAAATGACGCACCATTATCCATAGGTGGCGCTACGGCCAAGCCCCAATTTTCCATTTACAAAGTGATGCCATTCGCATCCCATTTGTCCCAAAATTCTGAAATTCATTAGATATGCCTTATTTCTCATGAGGAACAAAAAAGCCTCAATAACCTATAATGGCCGCCATATTGGATTTTTTTGTACAATAAAGATTTAGGAAACACGTTTTTTCTTTACTTCTCCTACAATTTTTGTCCAATCGTCCCCAGAATTGGCAGGTATCATCGTCAGAGCAACCCTCACTGAATTCTTCAACAGATTTTTGAATTTCAAAGACATTACATCATGTTCCCATGTGAGAAGGCAAATTAATATCTTAAAAAATGATTGAAATAAAGGAAATCTAATTTATTTCTATCTAACGCTAAAATAATGCTTTACACACCCGCCAGTCAAAAACCTCTGATTCAATCACATGTTCATAAAGACTCTTGAGAATGTTTAGTACACAAATCTCAGAAAAAGTTGACTCTAAGATGAAAAGTTGATTTTTGGTGAATATTTGAAAAATGCATGCTCTGCTAATTGTTAAGGAAATTTCCAATGAAATGTCTCCCCTGACCCTCAGCGCGCGCGCTCCACATTCTCACACACTCAGCCTTTCCCTTGACACGCGCAAGCTTGGCGAGACGCATACACAACATTTCAGACAATTGTGGGCTGACCAAGCCCCCACTCATTGCTTGGTCTTTAGCAAAGGCCCATGTGGATCTTGATGGTATTGCATTTCCGATTTTGTATGCAATGGTAAAAAGTTCTAAAAATCCTGAGACATTGATAGTATAGGTTAACAGTAACTACCACACCACAAATGGCCCAACATCACCCATAGGTGACGCTACTGGCCACGCCCTGATGCACAAAGATACAAGGCTTTCTGGAATGGGTAGGCTCACCAAGCCCCCTCCCTTCACTCCTTGGCTCGGAATAAAAGCTCTTGTGGATCTTGATGGTATTGCATTTCAGATTTGGTGTCCCATCGGTAAGTCTGCAGCATGGATTTTTACAGTGACAATTTGTAAAGAATATAAATTTTTCAATGGTTTGCAATGTTTGGAGGAATCCGCCATTGCTGCTTGCAGTTATATTTAGGATTCCTCCGTAAGGAGGAAACCTATTGTTATTGTTAGTTTTATTAGGATTCCTCCGTAAGGAGGAAACCTATTGTTATTGTTAGTTTTATTATTATTATTATTATTATTATTATTCTAGTTCCATGGGAGTCAATGGCAGCCCCTAGAACCCTTGGATAACTTTTTGTTAAATTTGGCACACTCATTAAGGACAGTTCCTTCTATACCTACACCAAGTTTCATGTATCCCATCAGACCACTCTAGCGCCACCAATGGGTCAAAGTTGGACTTGTGTTTACACACGCAACTTTTGAACCGTATGACTGATTTACAAAAATGAGGTACCATTGGATTCCCTGGATGAAGACGAGTTCAACGCACCCTATGACGTCAATTTCCGGTTGTATAGATTTTCCGCTATTTCCGGTTGTATCAAAAACCTTTGAAAGCCTACTCCTCCTACAATTATTGTCATATCTTCTTCAAAATGACCATAGATGATCTTCAGACCAAGCCTCACAAAAGTTATCCCATGGCGTTTTGATTTTCTAAACCGTTTGTCCGGCACAACCAATCAAAATCAGCAAAAAAGTAACCAAACAGGAACTTGGGTCAAATCTCAGCAAATCTTTGAGATATCAACACTAAACTTGGTATATCGGTGGACGACACTACAACATGTTACCATGTGCAAAGGCAACTTCATATCTCAAAAGATGATTGATATAAAGCAAATCGAATTTATCGCTAACGCTAAAATAATGCTTTACACATCCGCCGGTCAAAAACTGATACTTTGATTCAATCACAAGTTCATATGAAGACTCTTGAGAATGTTTAGTACACAAATCTGAGGAAAAGTTGACTGTAACATGAAAAGTCGATTTTATGTGAATATTTGAAACATGCATGCTTGGCTAATTGCTAACGAAATTTTCAATGAAATGTCTCCCCTGCTCTTCAGCGCGCGCGTGCTCCACATTCTCACACACTCAGCCTTTCCCTTGACACACGCGCGGGCTTGGCGAGACGCATACACAACATTTCAGGCAATTGTGGGCTGACCAAGCCCCCACTCATTCCTTGGCTTGAAGTGAAGGCCCTTGTGGATCTTGATGGTAATGCATTTTAGAAAAAGTTCTCAAAATCCTGAAACATTGATAGTATAGGCCAGGAGTAACTACCACACCACAAATGACGCACCATTATCCATAGGTGGCGCTACGGCCAAGCCCCAATTTTCCATTTACAAAGTGATGCCATTCGCATCCCATTTGTCCCAAAATTCTGAAATTCATTAGATATGCCTTATTTCTCATGAGGAACAAAAAAGCCTCAATAACCTATAACGGCCGCCATATTGGATGTTTTTGTACAATAAAGATTTAGGAAACACGTTTTTTTGCTACTTCTCCTACAATTCTTGTCCAATCTTCCCCAGAATTGGCAGGTATCATCGTCAGAGCAACCCTCACTGAATTCTTTAACAGATTTTTGAATTTCAAAACCGTTTGTCCGGTACAGCCAATCAAAATCGTCAACAAAGCAACCAAACAGGAAGTTGGATCAAATCTCAGCAAATCTTTGAAATATCAACACCAAACTTGGTGTGTCACGTGAAAGACACTACGTCATGTTCCCATGTAGGAAGGCAAATTAATATCTTCAAAAATGATTGAAATGAAGGAAATCAAATTTATTTCTAACGCTAAAATAATGCTTTACACATCCGCCAGTCAAAAAACTCTGATTCAATCACAAGTTCATGAAGACTTTTGAGAATGTTTAGTACACAAATCTCAGAAAAAGTTGACTGTAAGATGAAAAGTTGAATTTAGGTGAATATTTGAAAAATGCATGCTTGGCTAATTGTTAAGGAAATTTCCAATGAAATGTCTCCCCTGCTCCTCAGCACGCGCGCTCCACATTCTCACACACTCAGCCTTTCCCTTGACACACGCACAAGCTTGGCGAGACGCATACACAACATTTCAGGCAATTGTGGGCTGACCAAGCCCCACTCATTGCTTGGTCTTTAGCAAAGGACCATGTGGATCTTGATGGTATTGCATTTCCGATTTTGTATGCAATGGTAAAAAGTTCTCAAAATCCTGAAACATTGATAGTATAGGCCAAGAGTAACTACCACACCACAAATGGCCCAATATCACCCATAAGTGACGCTACAGGCCACGCCCTGGTACACAAAGATACAAGGCTTTCTGGAATGGGTAGGCTCACCAAGCCCCCTCCCTTCACTCCTTGGCTTGAAATAAAAGCCCTTGTGGATCTTGATGGTATTGCATTTCAGATTTGGTATCCCATTGGTAAGTCTGCAGCATGGATTTTTACAGTGACAATTTGTGAAGAATATAAATTTTTCAGTGGTTTGCAATGTTTGGAGGAATCCGCCATTGCTGCTTGCAGTTATATTTATTATTATTATTCTAGTTCCATGGGAGTCAATGGCAGCCCCTAGAACCCTTGGATAACTTTTTGTTAAATTTGGCACACTCATTAAGGACAGTTCCTTCTATATCTACACCAAGTTTCATGTATCCCATCAGACCACTCTAGCGCCACCAATGGGTCAAAGTTGGACTTGTGTTTACACACGCAACTTTTGAACCGTATGACTGATTTACAAAAATGAGGTACCATTGGATTCCCTGGATGAAGACGAGTTCAACGCACCCTATGACGTCAATTTCCGGTTGTATAGATTTTCCGCTATTTCCGGTTGTATCAAAAACCTTTGAAAGCCTACTCCTCCTACAATTATTGTCATATCTTCTTCAAAATGACCATAGATGATCTTCAGACCAAGCCTCACAAAAGTTATCCCATGGCGTTTTGATTTTCTAAACCGTTTGTCCGGCACAACCAATCAAAATCAGCAAAAAAGTAACCAAACAGGAACTTGGGTCAAATCTCAGCAAATCTTTGAGATATCAACACTAAACTTGGTATATCGGTGGACGACACTACAACATGTTACCATGTGCAAAGGCAACTTCATATCTCAAAAGATGATTGATATAAAGCAAATCGAATTTATCGCTAACGCTAAAATAATGCTTTACACATCCGCCGGTCAAAAACTGATACTTTGATTCAATCACAAGTTCATATGAAGACTCTTGAGAATGTTTAGTACACAAATCTGAGGAAAAGTTGACTGTAACATGAAAAGTCGATTTTATGTGAATATTTGAAACATGCATGCTTGGCTAATTGCTAACGAAATTTTCAATGAAATGTCTCCCCTGCTCTTCAGCGCGCGCGTGCTCCACATTCTCACACACTCAGCCTTTCCCTTGACACACGCGCGGGCTTGGCGAGACGCATACACAACATTTCAGGCAATTGTGGGCTGACCAAGCCCCCACTCATTCCTTGGCTTGAAGTGAAGGCCCTTGTGGATCTTGATGGTAATGCATTTTAGAAAAAGTTCTCAAAATCCTGAAACATTGATAGTATAGGCCAGGAGTAACTACCACACCACAAATGACGCACCATTATCCATAGGTGGCGCTACGGCCAAGCCCCAATTTTCCATTTACAAAGTGATGCCATTCGCATCCCATTTGTCCCAAAATTCTGAAATTCATTAGATATGCCTTATTTCTCATGAGGAACAAAAAAGCCTCAATAACCTATAACGGCCGCCATATTGGATGTTTTTGTACAATAAAGATTTAGGAAACACGTTTTTTTGCTACTTCTCCTACAATTCTTGTCCAATCTTCCCCAGAATTGGCAGGTATCATCGTCAGAGCAACCCTCACTGAATTCTTTAACAGATTTTTGAATTTCAAAACCGTTTGTCCGGTACAGCCAATCAAAATCGTCAACAAAGCAACCAAACAGGAAGTTGGATCAAATCTCAGCAAATCTTTGAAATATCAACACCAAACTTGGTGTGTCACGTGAAAGACACTACGTCATGTTCCCATGTAGGAAGGCAAATTAATATCTTCAAAAATGATTGAAATGAAGGAAATCAAATTTATTTCTAACGCTAAAATAATGCTTTACACATCCGCCAGTCAAAAAACTCTGATTCAATCACAAGTTCATGAAGACTTTTGAGAATGTTTAGTACACAAATCTCAGAAAAAGTTGACTGTAAGATGAAAAGTTGAATTTAGGTGAATATTTGAAAAATGCATGCTTGGCTAATTGTTAAGGAAATTTCCAATGAAATGTCTCCCCTGCTCCTCAGCACGCGCGCTCCACATTCTCACACACTCAGCCTTTCCCTTGACACACGCACAAGCTTGGCGAGACGCATACACAACATTTCAGGCAATTGTGGGCTGACCAAGCCCCACTCATTGCTTGGTCTTTAGCAAAGGACCATGTGGATCTTGATGGTATTGCATTTCCGATTTTGTATGCAATGGTAAAAAGTTCTCAAAATCCTGAAACATTGATAGTATAGGCCAAGAGTAACTACCACACCACAAATGGCCCAATATCACCCATAAGTGACGCTACAGGCCACGCCCTGGTACACAAAGATACAAGGCTTTCTGGAATGGGTAGGCTCACCAAGCCCCCTCCCTTCACTCCTTGGCTTGAAATAAAAGCCCTTGTGGATCTTGATGGTATTGCATTTCAGATTTGGTATCCCATTGGTAAGTCTGCAGCATGGATTTTTACAGTGACAATTTGTGAAGAATATAAATTTTTCAGTGGTTTGCAATGTTTGGAGGAATCCGCCATTGCTGCTTGCAGTTATATTTATTATTATTATTCTAGTTCCATGGGAGTCAATGGCAGCCCCTAGAACCCTTGGATAACTTTTTGTTAAATTTGGCACACTCATTAAGGACAGTTCCTTCTATATCTACACCAAGTTTCATGTATCCCATCAGACCACTCTAGCGCCACCAATGGGTCAAAGTTGGACTTGTGTTTACACACGCAACTTTTGAACCGTATGACTGATTTACAAAAATGAGGTACCATTGGATTCCCTGGATGAAGACGAGTTCAACGCACCCTATGACGTCAATTTCCGGTTGTATAGATTTTCCGCTATTTCCGGTTGTATCAAAAACCTTTGAAAGCCTACTCCTCCTACAATTATTGTCATATCTTCTTCAAAATGACCATAGATGATCTTCAGACCAAGCCTCACAAAAGTTATCCCATGGCGTTTTGATTTTCTAAACCGTTTGTCCGGCACAACCAATCAAAATCAGCAAAAAAGTAACCAAACAGGAACTTGGGTCAAATCTCAGCAAATCTTTGAGATATCAACACTAAACTTGGTATATCGGTGGACGACACTACAACATGTTACCATGTGCAAAGGCAACTTCATATCTCAAAAGATGATTGATATAAAGCAAATCGAATTTATCGCTAACGCTAAAATAATGCTTTACACATCCGCCGGTCAAAAACTGATACTTTGATTCAATCACAAGTTCATATGAAGACTCTTGAGAATGTTTAGTACACAAATCTGAGGAAAAGTTGACTGTAACATGAAAAGTCGATTTTATGTGAATATTTGAAACATGCATGCTTGGCTAATTGCTAACGAAATTTTCAATGAAATGTCTCCCCTGCTCTTCAGCGCGCGCGTGCTCCACATTCTCACACACTCAGCCTTTCCCTTGACACACGCGCGGGCTTGGCGAGACGCATACACAACATTTCAGGCAATTGTGGGCTGACCAAGCCCCCACTCATTCCTTGGCTTGAAGTGAAGGCCCTTGTGGATCTTGATGGTAATGCATTTTAGAAAAAGTTCTCAAAATCCTGAAACATTGATAGTATAGGCCAGGAGTAACTACCACACCACAAATGACGCACCATTATCCATAGGTGGCGCTACGGCCAAGCCCCAATTTTCCATTTACAAAGTGATGCCATTCGCATCCCATTTGTCCCAAAATTCTGAAATTCATTAGATATGCCTTATTTCTCATGAGGAACAAAAAAGCCTCAATAACCTATAACGGCCGCCATATTGGATGTTTTTGTACAATAAAGATTTAGGAAACACGTTTTTTTGCTACTTCTCCTACAATTCTTGTCCAATCTTCCCCAGAATTGGCAGGTATCATCGTCAGAGCAACCCTCACTGAATTCTTTAACAGATTTTTGAATTTCAAAACCGTTTGTCCGGTACAGCCAATCAAAATCGTCAACAAAGCAACCAAACAGGAAGTTGGATCAAATCTCAGCAAATCTTTGAAATATCAACACCAAACTTGGTGTGTCACGTGAAAGACACTACGTCATGTTCCCATGTAGGAAGGCAAATTAATATCTTCAAAAATGATTGAAATGAAGGAAATCAAATTTATTTCTAACGCTAAAATAATGCTTTACACATCCGCCAGTCAAAAAACTCTGATTCAATCACAAGTTCATGAAGACTTTTGAGAATGTTTAGTACACAAATCTCAGAAAAAGTTGACTGTAAGATGAAAAGTTGAATTTAGGTGAATATTTGAAAAATGCATGCTTGGCTAATTGTTAAGGAAATTTCCAATGAAATGTCTCCCCTGCTCCTCAGCACGCGCGCTCCACATTCTCACACACTCAGCCTTTCCCTTGACACACGCACAAGCTTGGCGAGACGCATACACAACATTTCAGGCAATTGTGGGCTGACCAAGCCCCACTCATTGCTTGGTCTTTAGCAAAGGACCATGTGGATCTTGATGGTATTGCATTTCCGATTTTGTATGCAATGGTAAAAAGTTCTCAAAATCCTGAAACATTGATAGTATAGGCCAAGAGTAACTACCACACCACAAATGGCCCAATATCACCCATAAGTGACGCTACAGGCCACGCCCTGGTACACAAAGATACAAGGCTTTCTGGAATGGGTAGGCTCACCAAGCCCCCTCCCTTCACTCCTTGGCTTGAAATAAAAGCCCTTGTGGATCTTGATGGTATTGCATTTCAGATTTGGTATCCCATTGGTAAGTCTGCAGCATGGATTTTTACAGTGACAATTTGTGAAGAA
This sequence comes from Osmerus mordax, assembly GCF_038355195.1. Classification (NCBI taxonomy): domain Eukaryota; kingdom Metazoa; phylum Chordata; class Actinopteri; order Osmeriformes; family Osmeridae; genus Osmerus; species Osmerus mordax. The sequence goes on along the minus strand of NC_090058.1, from coordinate 18,350,332 downwards.
TATAAATTTTTCAGTGGTTTGCAATGTTTGGAGGAATCCGCCATTGCTGCTTGCAGCTATATTTATTATTATTATTCTAGTTCCATGGGAGTCAATGGCAGCCCCTAGAACCCTTGGATAACTTTTTGTTAAATTTGGCACACTCATTAAGGACAGTTCCTTCTATATCTACACCAAGTTTCATGTATCCCATCAGACCACTCTAGCGCCACCAATGGGTCAAAGTTGGACTTGTGTTTACACACGCAACTTTTGAACCGTATGCCTTATTTTAAAAAATGAGGTACCATTGGATTCCCTGGATCAAGCCGAGTTCAACGCACCCTATGACGTCAATTTCCGGTTATATAGATTTTCCGCTATTTCCGGTTGTATCAAAAACCTTTGAAAGCCTACTCCTCCTACAATTTTTGTCATATCTTCTTCAAAATGACCAGAGATGATCTTCAGACCAAGCCTCACAAAAGTTATCCCATGGCGTTTTGATTTTCTAAACCTTTTGTCCGGCACAGCCAATCAAAATCAGCAAAAAAGTAACGAAACAGGAACTTGGGTCAAATCTCAGCAAATCTTTGAGATATCAACACTAAACTTGGTATATCGGTGGACGACACTACAACATGTTACCATGTGCAAAGGCAACTTCATATCTCAAAAAATTATTGATATAAAGCAAATCGAATTTATCGCTAACGCTAAAATAATGCTTTACACATCCGCCGGTCAAAAACTGATACTTTGATTCAATCACAAGTTCATATGAAGACTCTTGAGAATGTTTAGTACACAAATCTGAGGAAAAGTTGACTGTAACATGAAAAGTCGATTTTATGTGAATATTTGAAACATGCATGCTTGGCTAATTGCTAACGAAATTTTCAATGAAATGTCTCCCCTGCTCTTCAGCGCGCGCGTGCTCCACATTCTCACACACTCAGCCTTTCCCTTGACACACGCGCGGGCTTGGCGAGACGCATACACAACATTTCAGGCAATTGTGGGCTGACCAAGCCCCCACTCATTCCTTGGCTTGAAGTGAAGGCCCTTGTGGATCTTGATGGTAATGCATTTTAGAAAAAGTTCTCAAAATCCTGAAACATTGATAGTATAGGCCAGGAGTAACTACCACACCACAAATGACGCACCATTATCCATAGGTGGCGCTACGGCCAAGCCCCAATTTTCCATTTACAAAGTGATGCCATTCGCATCCCATTTGTCCCAAAATTCTGAAATTCATTAGATATAACTTATGTCTCATGAGGAACAAAAAAGCCTCAATAACCTATAACGGCCGCCATATTGGATTTTTTTGTACAATAAAGATTTAGGAAACACGTTTTTTTGCTACTTCTCCTACAATTTTTGTCCAATCTTCCTCAGAATTGGCAGGTATCATCGTCAGAGCAACCCTCACTGAATTCTTTAACAGATTTTTGAATTTCAAAACCGTTTGTCCGGTACAGCCAATCAAAATCGTCAACAAAGCAACCAAACAGGAAGTTGGATCAAATCTCAGCAAATCTTTGAAATATCAACACCAAACTTGGTGTGTCACGTGAAAGACACTACGTCATGTTCCCATGTAGGAAGGCAAATTAATATCTTCAAAAATGATTGAAATGAAGGAAATCAAATTTATTTCTAACGCTAAAATAATGCTTTACACATCCGCCAGTCAAAAAACTCTGATTCAATCACAAGTTCATGAAGACTTTTGAGAATGTTTAGTACACAAATCTCAGAAAAAGTTGACTGTAAGATGAAAAGTTGAATTTAGGTGAATATTTGAAAAATGCATGCTTGGCTAATTGTTAAGGAAATTTCCAATGAAATGTCTCCCCTGCTCCTCAGCACGCGCGCTCCACATTCTCACACACTCAGCCTTTCCCTTGACACACGCACAAGCTTGGCGAGACGCATACACAACATTTCAGGCAATTGTGGGCTGACCAAGCCCCACTCATTGCTTGGTCTTTAGCAAAGGACCATGTGGATCTTGATGGTATTGCATTTCCGATTTTGTATGCAATGGTAAAAAGTTCTCAAAATCCTGAAACATTGATAGTATAGGCCAAGAGTAACTACCACACCACAAATGGCCCAATATCACCCATAAGTGACGCTACAGGCCACGCCCTGGTACACAAAGATACAAGGCTTTCTGGAATGGGTAGGCTCACCAAGCCCCCTCCCTTCACTCCTTGGCTTGAAATAAAAGCCCTTGTGGATCTTGATGGTATTGCATTTCAGATTTGGTATCCCATTGGTAAGTCTGCAGCATGGATTTTTACAGTGACAATTTGTGAAGAATATAAATTTTTCAGTGGTTTGCAATGTTTGGAGGAATCCGCCATTGCTGCTTGCAGTTATATTTATTATTATTATTCTAGTTCCATGGGAGTCAATGGCAGCCCCTAGAACCCTTGGATAACTTTTTGTTAAATTTGGCACACTCATTAAGGACAGTTCCTTCTATATCTACACCAAGTTTCATGTATCCCATCAGACCACTCTAGCGCCACCAATGGGTCAAAGTTGGACTTGTGTTTACACACGCAACTTTTGAACCGTATGCCTTATTTTCAAAAATGAGGTACCATTGGATTCCCTGGATCAAGCCGAGTTCAACGCACCCTATGACGTCAATTTCCGGTTATATAGATTTTCCGCTATTTCCGGTTGTATCAAAAACCTTTGAAAGCCTACTCCTCCTACAATTTTTGTCATATCTTCTTCAAAATGACCAGAGATGATCTTCAGACCAAGCCTCACAAAAGTTATCCCATGGCGTTTTGATTTTCTAAACCTTTTGTCCGGCACAGCCAATCAAAATCAGCAAAAAAGTAACGAAACAGGAACTTGGGTCAAATCTCAGCAAATCTTTGAGATATCAACACTAAACTTGGTATATCGGTGGACGACACTACAACATGTTACCATGTGCAAAGGCAACTTCATATCTCAAAAAATTATTGATATAAAGCAAATCGAATTTATCGCTAACGCTAAAATAATGCTTTACACATCCGCCGGTCAAAAACTGATACTTTGATTCAATCACAAGTTCATATGAAGACTCTTGAGAATGTTTAGTACACAAATCTGAGGAAAAGTTGACTGTAACATGAAAAGTCGATTTTATGTGAATATTTGAAACATGCATGCTTGGCTAATTGCTAACGAAATTTTCAATGAAATGTCTCCCCTGCTCTTCAGCGCGCGCGTGCTCCACATTCTCACACACTCAGCCTTTCCCTTGACACACGCGCGGGCTTGGCGAGACGCATACACAACATTTCAGGCAATTGTGGGCTGACCAAGCCCCCACTCATTCCTTGGCTTGAAGTGAAGGCCCTTGTGGATCTTGATGGTAATGCATTTTAGAAAAAGTTCTCAAAATCCTGAAACATTGATAGTATAGGCCAGGAGTAACTACCACACCACAAATGACGCACCATTATCCATAGGTGGCGCTACGGCCAAGCCCCAATTTTCCATTTACAAAGTGATGCCATTCGCATCCCATTTGTCCCAAAATTCTGAAATTCATTAGATATAACTTATGTCTCATGAGGAACAAAAAAGCCTCAATAACCTATAACGGCCGCCATATTGGATTTTTTTGTACAATAAAGATTTAGGAAACACGTTTTTTTGCTACTTCTCCTACAATTTTTGTCCAATCTTCCTCAGAATTGGCAGGTATCATCGTCAGAGCAACCCTCACTGAATTCTTCAACAGATTTTTGAATTTCAAAACCGTTTGTCCGGTACAGCCAATCAAAATCGTCAACAAAGCAACCAAACAGGAAGTTGGATCAAATCTCAGCAAATCTTTGAAATATCACCACCAAACTTGGTGTGTCACGTGAAAGACACTACATCATGTTCCCATGTGAGAAGGCAAATTAATATCTTCAAAAATGATTGAAATAAAGGAAATCTAATTTATTTCTAACGCTAAAATAATGCTTTACACATCCGCCAGTCAAAAAACTCTGATTCAATCACAAGTTCATGAAGACTTTTGAGAATGTTTAGTACACAAATCTCAGAAAAAGTTGACTGTAAGATGAAAAGTTGAATTTAGGTGAATATTTGAAAAATGCATGCTTGGCTAATTGTTAAGGAAATTTCCAATGAAATGTCTCCCCTGCTCCTCAGCACGCGCGCTCCACATTCTCACACACTCAGCCTTTCCCTTGACACACGCACAAGCTTGGCGAGACGCATACACAACATTTCAGGCAATTGTGGGCTGACCAAGCCCCACTCATTGCTTGGTCTTTAGCAAAGGACCATGTGGATCTTGATGGTATTGCATTTCCGATTTTGTATGCAATGGTAAAAAGTTCTCAAAATCCTGAAACATTGATAGTATAGGCCAAGAGTAACTACCACACCACAAATGGCCCAATATCACCCATAAGTGACGCTACAGGCCACGCCCTGGTACACAAAGATACAAGGCTTTCTGGAATGGGTAGGCTCACCAAGCCCCCTCCCTTCACTCCTTGGCTTGAAATAAAAGCCCTTGTGGATCTTGATGGTATTGCATTTCAGATTTGGTATCCCATTGGTAAGTCTGCAGCATGGATTTTTACAGTGACAATTTGTGAAGAATATAAATTTTTCAGTGGTTTGCAATGTTTGGAGGAATCCGCCATTGCTGCTTGCAGTTATATTTATTATTATTATTCTAGTTCCATGGGAGTCAATGGCAGCCCCTAGAACCCTTGGATAACTTTTTGTTAAATTTGGCACACTCATTAAGGACAGTTCCTTCTATATCTACACCAAGTTTCATGTATCCCATCAGACCACTCTAGCGCCACCAATGGGTCAAAGTTGGACTTGTGTTTACACACGCAACTTTTGAACCGTATGACTGATTTACAAAAATGAGGTACCATTGGATTCCCTGGATGAAGACGAGTTCAACGCACCCTATGACGTCAATTTCCGGTTGTATAGATTTTCCGCTATTTCCGGTTGTATCAAAAACCTTTGAAAGCCTACTCCTCCTACAATTATTGTCATATCTTCTTCAAAATGACCATAGATGATCTTCAGACCAAGCCTCACAAAAGTTATCCCATGGCGTTTTGATTTTCTAAACCGTTTGTCCGGCACAACCAATCAAAATCAGCAAAAAAGTAACCAAACAGGAACTTGGGTCAAATCTCAGCAAATCTTTGAGATATCAACACTAAACTTGGTATATCGGTGGACGACACTACAACATGTTACCATGTGCAAAGGCAACTTCATATCTCAAAAGATGATTGATATAAAGCAAATCGAATTTATCGCTAACGCTAAAATAATGCTTTACACATCCGCCGGTCAAAAACTGATACTTTGATTCAATCACAAGTTCATATGAAGACTCTTGAGAATGTTTAGTACACAAATCTGAGGAAAAGTTGACTGTAACATGAAAAGTCGATTTTATGTGAATATTTGAAACATGCATGCTTGGCTAATTGCTAACGAAATTTTCAATGAAATGTCTCCCCTGCTCTTCAGCGCGCGCGTGCTCCACATTCTCACACACTCAGCCTTTCCCTTGACACACGCGCGGGCTTGGCGAGACGCATACACAACATTTCAGGCAATTGTGGGCTGACCAAGCCCCCACTCATTCCTTGGCTTGAAGTGAAGGCCCTTGTGGATCTTGATGGTAATGCATTTTAGAAAAAGTTCTCAAAATCCTGAAACATTGATAGTATAGGCCAGGAGTAACTACCACACCACAAATGACGCACCATTATCCATAGGTGGCGCTACGGCCAAGCCCCAATTTTCCATTTACAAAGTGATGCCATTCGCATCCCATTTGTCCCAAAATTCTGAAATTCATTAGATATGCCTTATTTCTCATGAGGAACAAAAAAGCCTCAATAACCTATAACGGCCGCCATATTGGATGTTTTTGTACAATAAAGATTTAGGAAACACGTTTTTTTGCTACTTCTCCTACAATTCTTGTCCAATCTTCCCCAGAATTGGCAGGTATCATCGTCAGAGCAACCCTCACTGAATTCTTTAACAGATTTTTGAATTTCAAAACCGTTTGTCCGGTACAGCCAATCAAAATCGTCAACAAAGCAACCAAACAGGAAGTTGGATCAAATCTCAGCAAATCTTTGAAATATCAACACCAAACTTGGTGTGTCACGTGAAAGACACTACGTCATGTTCCCATGTAGGAAGGCAAATTAATATCTTCAAAAATGATTGAAATGAAGGAAATCAAATTTATTTCTAACGCTAAAATAATGCTTTACACATCCGCCAGTCAAAAAACTCTGATTCAATCACAAGTTCATGAAGACTTTTGAGAATGTTTAGTACACAAATCTCAGAAAAAGTTGACTGTAAGATGAAAAGTTGAATTTAGGTGAATATTTGAAAAATGCATGCTTGGCTAATTGTTAAGGAAATTTCCAATGAAATGTCTCCCCTGCTCCTCAGCACGCGCGCTCCACATTCTCACACACTCAGCCTTTCCCTTGACACACGCACAAGCTTGGCGAGACGCATACACAACATTTCAGGCAATTGTGGGCTGACCAAGCCCCACTCATTGCTTGGTCTTTAGCAAAGGACCATGTGGATCTTGATGGTATTGCATTTCCGATTTTGTATGCAATGGTAAAAAGTTCTCAAAATCCTGAAACATTGATAGTATAGGCCAAGAGTAACTACCACACCACAAATGGCCCAATATCACCCATAAGTGACGCTACAGGCCACGCCCTGGTACACAAAGATACAAGGCTTTCTGGAATGGGTAGGCTCACCAAGCCCCCTCCCTTCACTCCTTGGCTTGAAATAAAAGCCCTTGTGGATCTTGATGGTATTGCATTTCAGATTTGGTATCCCATTGGTAAGTCTGCAGCATGGATTTTTACAGTGACAATTTGTGAAGAATATAAATTTTTCAGTGGTTTGCAATGTTTGGAGGAATCCGCCATTGCTGCTTGCAGTTATATTTATTATTATTATTCTAGTTCCATGGGAGTCAATGGCAGCCCCTAGAACCCTTGGATAACTTTTTGTTAAATTTGGCACACTCATTAAGGACAGTTCCTTCTATATCTACACCAAGTTTCATGTATCCCATCAGACCACTCTAGCGCCACCAATGGGTCAAAGTTGGACTTGTGTTTACACACGCAACTTTTGAACCGTATGACTGATTTACAAAAATGAGGTACCATTGGATTCCCTGGATGAAGACGAGTTCAACGCACCCTATGACGTCAATTTCCGGTTGTATAGATTTTCCGCTATTTCCGGTTGTATCAAAAACCTTTGAAAGCCTACTCCTCCTACAATTATTGTCATATCTTCTTCAAAATGACCATAGATGATCTTCAGACCAAGCCTCACAAAAGTTATCCCATGGCGTTTTGATTTTCTAAACCGTTTGTCCGGCACAACCAATCAAAATCAGCAAAAAAGTAACCAAACAGGAACTTGGGTCAAATCTCAGCAAATCTTTGAGATATCAACACTAAACTTGGTATATCGGTGGACGACACTACAACATGTTACCATGTGCAAAGGCAACTTCATATCTCAAAAGATGATTGATATAAAGCAAATCGAATTTATCGCTAACGCTAAAATAATGCTTTACACATCCGCCGGTCAAAAACTGATACTTTGATTCAATCACAAGTTCATATGAAGACTCTTGAGAATGTTTAGTACACAAATCTGAGGAAAAGTTGACTGTAACATGAAAAGTCGATTTTATGTGAATATTTGAAACATGCATGCTTGGCTAATTGCTAACGAAATTTTCAATGAAATGTCTCCCCTGCTCTTCAGCGCGCGCGTGCTCCACATTCTCACACACTCAGCCTTTCCCTTGACACACGCGCGGGCTTGGCGAGACGCATACACAACATTTCAGGCAATTGTGGGCTGACCAAGCCCCCACTCATTCCTTGGCTTGAAGTGAAGGCCCTTGTGGATCTTGATGGTAATGCATTTTAGAAAAAGTTCTCAAAATCCTGAAACATTGATAGTATAGGCCAGGAGTAACTACCACACCACAAATGACGCACCATTATCCATAGGTGGCGCTACGGCCAAGCCCCAATTTTCCATTTACAAAGTGATGCCATTCGCATCCCATTTGTCCCAAAATTCTGAAATTCATTAGATATGCCTTATTTCTCATGAGGAACAAAAAAGCCTCAATAACCTATAACGGCCGCCATATTGGATGTTTTTGTACAATAAAGATTTAGGAAACACGTTTTTTTGCTACTTCTCCTACAATTCTTGTCCAATCTTCCCCAGAATTGGCAGGTATCATCGTCAGAGCAACCCTCACTGAATTCTTTAACAGATTTTTGAATTTCAAAACCGTTTGTCCGGTACAGCCAATCAAAATCGTCAACAAAGCAACCAAACAGGAAGTTGGATCAAATCTCAGCAAATCTTTGAAATATCAACACCAAACTTGGTGTGTCACGTGAAAGACACTACGTCATGTTCCCATGTAGGAAGGCAAATTAATATCTTCAAAAATGATTGAAATGAAGGAAATCAAATTTATTTCTAACGCTAAAATAATGCTTTACACATCCGCCAGTCAAAAAACTCTGATTCAATCACAAGTTCATGAAGACTTTTGAGAATGTTTAGTACACAAATCTCAGAAAAAGTTGACTGTAAGATGAAAAGTTGAATTTAGGTGAATATTTGAAAAATGCATGCTTGGCTAATTGTTAAGGAAATTTCCAATGAAATGTCTCCCCTGCTCCTCAGCACGCGCGCTCCACATTCTCACACACTCAGCCTTTCCCTTGACACACGCACAAGCTTGGCGAGACGCATACACAACATTTCAGGCAATTGTGGGCTGACCAAGCCCCACTCATTGCTTGGTCTTTAGCAAAGGACCATGTGGATCTTGATGGTATTGCATTTCCGATTTTGTATGCAATGGTAAAAAGTTCTCAAAATCCTGAAACATTGATAGTATAGGCCAAGAGTAACTACCACACCACAAATGGCCCAATATCACCCATAAGTGACGCTACAGGCCACGCCCTGGTACACAAAGATACAAGGCTTTCTGGAATGGGTAGGCTCACCAAGCCCCCTCCCTTCACTCCTTGGCTTGAAATAAAAGCCCTTGTGGATCTTGATGGTATTGCATTTCAGATTTGGTATCCCATTGGTAAGTCTGCAGCATGGATTTTTACAGTGACAATTTGTGAAGAATATAAATTTTTCAGTGGTTTGCAATGTTTGGAGGAATCCGCCATTGCTGCTTGCAGTTATATTTATTATTATTATTCTAGTTCCATGGGAGTCAATGGCAGCCCCTAGAACCCTTGGATAACTTTTTGTTAAATTTGGCACACTCATTAAGGACAGTTCCTTCTATATCTACACCAAGTTTCATGTATCCCATCAGACCACTCTAGCGCCACCAATGGGTCAAAGTTGGACTTGTGTTTACACACGCAACTTTTGAACCGTATGCCTTATTTTCAAAAATGAGGTACCATTGGATTCCCTGGATCAAGCCGAGTTCAACGCACCCTATGACGTCAATTTCCGGTTATATAGATTTTCCGCTATTTCCGGTTGTATCAAAAACCTTTGAAAGCCTACTCCTCCTACAATTTTTGTCATATCTTCTTCAAAATGACCAGAGATGATCTTCAGACCAAGCCTCACAAAAGTTATCCCATGGCGTTTTGATTTTATAAACCGTTTGTCCGGCACAGCCAATCAAAATCAGCAAAAAAGTAACCAAACAGGAACTTGGGTCAAATCTCAGCAAATCTTTGAGATATCAACACTAAACTTGGTATATCGGTGGACGACACTACAACATGATACCATGTGCAAAGGCAACTTCATATCTCAAAAAATGATTGATATAAAGCAAATCGAATTTATCGCTAACGCTAAAATAATGCTTTACACATCCGCCGGTCAAAAACTGATACTTTGATTCAATCACAAGTTCATATGAAGACTCTTGAGAATGTTTAGTACACAAATCTGAGGAAAAGTTGACTGTAACATGAAAAGTCGATTTTATGTGAATATTTGAAACATGCATGCTTGGCTAATTGCTAACGAAATTTTCAATGAAATGTCTCCCCTGCTCTTCAGCGCGCGCGTGCTCCACATTCTCACACACTCAGCCTTTCCCTTGACACACGCGCGGGCTTGGCGAGACGCATACACAACATTTCAGGCAATTGTGGGCTGACCAAGCCCCCACTCATTCCTTGGCTTGAAGTGAAGGCCCTTGTGGATCTTGATGGTAATGCATTTTAGAAAAAGTTCTCAAAATCCTGAAACATTGATAGTATAGGCCAGGAGTAACTACCACACCACAAATGACACACCATTATCCATAGGTGGCGCTACGGCCAAGCCCCAATTTTCCATTTACAAAGTGATGCCATTCGCATCCCATTAGTCCCAAAATTCTGAAATTCATTAGATATGCCTTATTTCTCATGAGGAACAAAAAAGCCTCAATAACCTATAACGGCCGCCATATTGGATTTTTTATACAATAAAGATTTAGGAAACAAGTTTTTTTGCTACTTCTCCTACAATTTTTTTTCCAATCTTCCCCAGAATTGGCAGGTATCATCGTCAGAGCAACCCTCACTGAATTCTTCAACAGATTTTTTAATTTCAAAACCGTTTGTCCGGTACAGCCAATCAAAATCGTCAACAAAGCAACCAAACAGGAAGTTGGATCAAATCTCAGCAAATCTTTGAAATATCACCACCAAACTTGGTGTGTCACGTGAAAGACACTACATCATGTTCCCATGTGAGAAGGCAAATTAATATCTTAAAAAATGATTGAAATAAAGGAAATCTTTTTTATTTCTAACGCTAAAATAATGCTTTACACATCCGCCAGTCAAAAACTGATACTCTGATTCAATTACAAGTTCATGAAGACTCTTGAGAATGTTTAGTACACAAATCTCAGAAAAGTTGACTGTAAAATGAAAAGTTGATTTTTGGTGAATATTAAAAAAATGAATGCTTGGCTAATTGTTAAGGAAATTTCCAATGAAATGTCTCCCCTGCTCCTCAGCGCGCGCGCTCCACATTCTCACACACTCAGCCTTTCCCTTGACACACGCGCAAGCTTGACGAGACGCATACACAACATTTCAGGCAATTGTGGGCTGACCAAGCCCCCACTCATAGCTTGGTCTTTAGCAAAGGCCCATGTGGATCTTGATGGTATTGCATTTCCGATTTTGTATACAATGGTAAAAAGTTCTCAAAATCCTGAAACATTGATAGTATAGGCCATGAGAAACTACCACACCACAAATGACCCACCATTACCCATAGGTGGCGCTACGGCCACGCCCCAATTGTCCATTTTCAAAGTGATGGCATTTCCACACCATCAGTCTAAAACGTCGGAAACTATACATGCCTTATTTATAATGGGAAACTATACAGTGGTGACCCATACAGTCCACCATGTACGGTGAACATTTTGATAACGTACAAATATCTTCTTATGAACCATGACTCCAATTGACTAGAAGTTTTGTTTGATGTGTAGGCCACACGTAGTTATGCTTGTTTGCTACCACAATAGCTATGGGAATAAGAGTGAATGCAATGAAGAGGTTATTGAAACGCAATACTCGAGTTGGTGCATGTCAGTTTAGGCAGAGGTAGCTTTTTAAACCTCTACAGCCATGCCCCAATTTGCCTATATTCAAAGTGATGCCATTTGCATCCCATTTGTCCCAAAATTCTGAAATTCATTAGATATGCCTTATTTCTCATGAGGAACAAAAAAACCTAAGAACCTATAACGGGCGCCATATTGGATTTTTCTGTACAATAAAGATTAAGGAAACACGTTTTTTCGCTACTCCTCCTTCAATTCTGGTGCAATCTTCCCCAGAATTGGCACACATCATCGTCAGAGCAACCCTCACTCATGTATTCAACAGATTTTTTATTTTCACAACCGTTTGTCTGGTACAGCTCCTCAGCGCGCGAGTGCTCCACATTCTCACACACTCAGCCTTTCCCTTGACACACGCGCAAGCTTGGCGAGACGCATACACAACATTTCAGGGAATTGTGGGCTGACCAAGCCCCCACTCATTGCTTGGTCTTTAGCAAAGGCCCATGTGGATCTTGGTGGTATTGCATTTCCGATTTTGTATGCAATGGTAAAAAGTTCTCAAAATCCTGAAACATTGATAGTATAGGCCATGAGAAACTACCACACCACAAATGGCCCAATATCACCCATAGGTGACGCTACAGGCCAAAGATACAAGGCTTTCTGGAATGGGTAGGCTCACCAAGCCCCCACCCTTCATTCCTTGGCTTGAAATAAAAGCCCTTGTGGATCTTGATGGTATTGCATTTCAGATTTGGTATCCCATTGGTAAGTCTACAGCATGGATGTTTCTATACAGTGACAATTTGTGAAGAATATACATTTTTCAATGGTTCGCAATGTTTTGGAGGAATCCGCCATTGCTGCTTGCAGCTATATTTATTATTATTATTCTAGTTCCATGGGAGTCAATGGCAGCCCCTAGAACCCTTGGATAACTTTTTGTTAAATTTGGCACACTCATTAAGGACAGTTCCTTCTATATCTACACCAAGTTTCATGTATCCCATCAGACCACTCTAGCGCCACCAATGGGTCAAAGTTGGACTTGTGTTTACACACGCAACTTTTGAACCGTATGCCTTATTTTCAAAAATGAGGTACCATTGGATTCCCTGGATCAAGACGAGTTCAACGCACCCTATGACGTCAATTTCCGGTTATATAGATTTTCCGCTATTTCCGGTTGTATCAAAAACCTTTGAAAGCCTACTCCTCCTACAATTTTTGTCATATCTTCTTCAAAATGACCAGAGATGATCTTCAGACCAAGCCTCACAAAAGTTATCCCATGGCGTTTTGATTTTCTAAACCTTTTGTCCGGCACAGCCAATCAAAATCAGCAAAAAAGTAACGAAACAGGAACTTGGGTCAAATCTCAGCAAATCTTTGAGATATCAACACTAAACTTGGTATATCGGTGGACGACACTACAACATGTTACCATGTGCAAAGGCAACTTCATATCTCAAAAAATTATTGATATAAAGCAAATCGAATTTATCGCTAACGCTAAAATAATGCTTTACACATCCGCCGGTCAAAAACTGATACTTTGATTCAATCACAAGTTCATATGAAGACTCTTGAGAATGTTTAGTACACAAATCTGAGGAAAAGTTGACTGTAACATGAAAAGTCGATTTTATGTGAATATTTGAAACATGCATGCTTGGCTAATTGCTAACGAAATTTTCAATGAAATGTCTCCCCTGCTCTTCAGCGCGCGCGTGCTCCACATTCTCACACACTCAGCCTTTCCCTTGACACACGCGCGGGCTTGGCGAGACGCATACACAACATTTCAGGCAATTGTGGGCTGACCAAGCCCCCACTCATTCCTTGGCTTGAAGTGAAGGCCCTTGTGGATCTTGATGGTAATGCATTTTAGAAAAAGTTCTCAAAATCCTGAAACATTGATAGTATAGGCCAGGAGTAACTACCACACCACAAATGACGCACCATTATCCATAGGTGGCGCTACGGCCAAGCCCCAATTTTCCATTTACAAAGTGATGCCATTCGCATCCCATTTGTCCCAAAATTCTGAAATTCATTAGATATAACTTATGTCTCATGAGGAACAAAAAAGCCTCAATAACCTATAACGGCCGCCATATTGGATTTTTTTGTACAATAAAGATTTAGGAAACACGTTTTTTTGCTACTTCTCCTACAATTTTTGTCCAATCTTCCCCAGAATTGGCAGGTATCATCGTCAGAGCAACCCTCACTGAATTCTTCAACAGATTTTTGAATTTCAAAACCGTTTGTCCGGTACAGCCAATCAAAATCGTCAACAAAGCAACCAAACAGGAAGTTGGATCAAATCTCAGCAAATCTTTGAAATATCACCACCAAACTTGGTGTGTCACGTGAAAGACACTACATCATGTTCCCATGTGAGAAGGCAAATTAATATCTTCAAAAATGATTGAAATGAAGGAAATCAAATTTATTTCTAACGCTAAAATAATGCTTTACACATCCGCCAGTCAAAAAACTCTGATTCAATCACAAGTTCATGAAGACTTTTGAGAATGTTTAGTACACAAATCTCAGAAAAAGTTGACTGTAAGATGAAAAGTTGAATTTAGGTGAATATTTGAAAAATGCATGCTTGGCTAATTGTTAAGGAAATTTCCAATGAAATGTCTCCCCTGCTCCTCAGCGCGCGCGCTCCACATTCTCACACACTCAGCCTTTCCCTTGACACACTCGCAAGCTTGACGAGACGCATACACAACATTTCAGGCAATTGTGGGCTGACCAAGCCCCCACTCATTGCTTGGTCTTTAGCAAAGGCCCATGTGGATCTTGATGGTATTGCATTTCCGATTTTGTATACAATGGTAAAAAGTTCTCAAAATCCTGAAACATTGATAGTATAGGCCAAGAGTAACTACCACACCACAAATGGCCCAATATCACCCATAAGTGACGCTAGAGGCCACGCCCTGATACACAAAGACACAAGGCTTTCTGGAATGGGTAGGCTCACCAAGCCCTCTCCCTTCACTCCTTGGCTTGAAATAAAAGCCCTTGTGGATCTTGATGGTATTGCATTTCAGATTTGGTATCCCATTGGTAAGTCTGCAGCATGGAATTTTACAGTGACAATTTGTAAAGAATATACATTTTTCAGTGGTTTGCAATGTTTGGAGGAATCCGCCATTGCTGCTTGCAGTTATATTTAGGATTCCTCCGTAAGGAGGAAACCTATTGTTATTGTTAGTTTTATTATTATTATTATTATTATTATTATTCTAGTTCCATGGGAGTCAATGGCAGCCCCTAGAACCCTTGGATAACTTTTTGTTAAATTTGGCACACTCATTAAGGACAGTTCCTTCTATACCTACACCAAGTTTCATGTATCCCATCAGACCACTCTAGCGCCACCAATGGGTCAAAGTTGGACTTGTGTTTACACACGCAACTTTTGAACCGTATGACTGATTTACAAAAATGAGGTACCATTGGATTCCCTGGATGAAGACGAGTTCAACGCACCCTATGACGTCAATTTCCGGTTGTATAGATTTTCCGCTATTTCCGGTTGTATCAAAAACCTTTGAAAGCCTACTCCTCCTACAATTATTGTCATATCTTCTTCAAAATGACCATAGATGATCTTCAGACCAAGCCTCACAAAAGTTATCCCATGGCGTTTTGATTTTCTAAACCGTTTGTCCGGCACAACCAATCAAAATCAGCAAAAAAGTAACCAAACAGGAACTTGGGTCAAATCTCAGCAAATCTTTGAGATATCAACACTAAACTTGGTATATCGGTGGACGACACTACAACATGTTACCATGTGCAAAGGCAACTTCATATCTCAAAAGATGATTGATATAAAGCAAATCGAATTTATCGCTAACGCTAAAATAATGCTTTACACATCCGCCGGTCAAAAACTGATACTTTGATTCAATCACAAGTTCATATGAAGACTCTTGAGAATGTTTAGTACACAAATCTGAGGAAAAGTTGACTGTAACATGAAAAGTCGATTTTATGTGAATATTTGAAACATGCATGCTTGGCTAATTGCTAACGAAATTTTCAATGAAATGTCTCCCCTGCTCTTCAGCGCGCGCGTGCTCCACATTCTCACACACTCAGCCTTTCCCTTGACACACGCGCGGGCTTGGCGAGACGCATACACAACATTTCAGGCAATTGTGGGCTGACCAAGCCCCCACTCATTCCTTGGCTTGAAGTGAAGGCCCTTGTGGATCTTGATGGTAATGCATTTTAGAAAAAGTTCTCAAAATCCTGAAACATTGATAGTATAGGCCAGGAGTAACTACCACACCACAAATGACGCACCATTATCCATAGGTGGCGCTACGGCCAAGCCCCAATTTTCCATTTACAAAGTGATGCCATTCGCATCCCATTTGTCCCAAAATTCTGAAATTCATTAGATATGCCTTATTTCTCATGAGGAACAAAAAAGCCTCAATAACCTATAACGGCCGCCATATTGGATGTTTTTGTACAATAAAGATTTAGGAAACACGTTTTTTTGCTACTTCTCCTACAATTCTTGTCCAATCTTCCCCAGAATTGGCAGGTATCATCGTCAGAGCAACCCTCACTGAATTCTTTAACAGATTTTTGAATTTCAAAACCGTTTGTCCGGTACAGCCAATCAAAATCGTCAACAAAGCAACCAAACAGGAAGTTGGATCAAATCTCAGCAAATCTTTGAAATATCAACACCAAACTTGGTGTGTCACGTGAAAGACACTACGTCATGTTCCCATGTAGGAAGGCAAATTAATATCTTCAAAAATGATTGAAATGAAGGAAATCAAATTTATTTCTAACGCTAAAATAATGCTTTACACATCCGCCAGTCAAAAAACTCTGATTCAATCACAAGTTCATGAAGACTTTTGAGAATGTTTAGTACACAAATCTCAGAAAAAGTTGACTGTAAGATGAAAAGTTGAATTTAGGTGAATATTTGAAAAATGCATGCTTGGCTAATTGTTAAGGAAATTTCCAATGAAATGTCTCCCCTGCTCCTCAGCACGCGCGCTCCACATTCTCACACACTCAGCCTTTCCCTTGACACACGCACAAGCTTGGCGAGACGCATACACAACATTTCAGGCAATTGTGGGCTGACCAAGCCCCACTCATTGCTTGGTCTTTAGCAAAGGACCATGTGGATCTTGATGGTATTGCATTTCCGATTTTGTATGCAATGGTAAAAAGTTCTCAAAATCCTGAAACATTGATAGTATAGGCCAAGAGTAACTACCACACCACAAATGGCCCAATATCACCCATAAGTGACGCTACAGGCCACGCCCTGGTACACAAAGATACAAGGCTTTCTGGAATGGGTAGGCTCACCAAGCCCCCTCCCTTCACTCCTTGGCTTGAAATAAAAGCCCTTGTGGATCTTGATGGTATTGCATTTCAGATTTGGTATCCCATTGGTAAGTCTGCAGCATGGATTTTTACAGTGACAATTTGTGAAGAATATAAATTTTTCAGTGGTTTGCAATGTTTGGAGGAATCCGCCATTGCTGCTTGCAGTTATATTTATTAGGATTCCTCCGTAAGGAGGAAACCTATTGTTATTGTTAGTTTTATTATTATTATTATTATTATTATTATTCTAGTTCCATGGGAGTCAATGGCAGCCCCTAGAACCCTTGGATAACTTTTTGTTAAATTTGGCACACTCATTAAGGACAGTTCCTTCTATACCTACACCAAGTTTCATGTATCCCATCAGACCACTCTAGCGCCACCAATGGGTCAAAGTTGGACTTGTGTTTACACACGCAACTTTTGAACCGTATGACTGATTTACAAAAATGAGGTACCATTGGATTCCCTGGATGAAGACGAGTTCAACGCACCCTATGACGTCAATTTCCGGTTGTATAGATTTTCCGCTATTTCCGGTTGTATCAAAAACCTTTGAAAGCCTACTCCTCCTACAATTATTGTCATATCTTCTTCAAAATGACCATAGATGATCTTCAGACCAAGCCTCACAAAAGTTATCCCATGGCGTTTTGATTTTCTAAACCGTTTGTCCGGCACAACCAATCAAAATCAGCAAAAAAGTAACCAAACAGGAACTTGGGTCAAATCTCAGCAAATCTTTGAGATATCAACACTAAACTTGGTATATCGGTGGACGACACTACAACATGTTACCATGTGCAAAGGCAACTTCATATCTCAAAAGATGATTGATATAAAGCAAATCGAATTTATCGCTAACGCTAAAATAATGCTTTACACATCCGCCGGTCAAAAACTGATACTTTGATTCAATCACAAGTTCATATGAAGACTCTTGAGAATGTTTAGTACACAAATCTGAGGAAAAGTTGACTGTAACATGAAAAGTCGATTTTATGTGAATATTTGAAACATGCATGCTTGGCTAATTGCTAACGAAATTTTCAATGAAATGTCTCCCCTGCTCTTCAGCGCGCGCGTGCTCCACATTCTCACACACTCAGCCTTTCCCTTGACACACGCGCGGGCTTGGCGAGACGCATACACAACATTTCAGGCAATTGTGGGCTGACCAAGCCCCCACTCATTCCTTGGCTTGAAGTGAAGGCCCTTGTGGATCTTGATGGTAATGCATTTTAGAAAAAGTTCTCAAAATCCTGAAACATTGATAGTATAGGCCAGGAGTAACTACCACACCACAAATGACGCACCATTATCCATAGGTGGCGCTACGGCCAAGCCCCAATTTTCCATTTACAAAGTGATGCCATTCGCATCCCATTTGTCCCAAAATTCTGAAATTCATTAGATATGCCTTATTTCTCATGAGGAACAAAAAAGCCTCAATAACCTATAACGGCCGCCATATTGGATGTTTTTGTACAATAAAGATTTAGGAAACACGTTTTTTTGCTACTTCTCCTACAATTCTTGTCCAATCTTCCCCAGAATTGGCAGGTATCATCGTCAGAGCAACCCTCACTGAATTCTTTAACAGATTTTTGAATTTCAAAACCGTTTGTCCGGTACAGCCAATCAAAATCGTCAACAAAGCAACCAAACAGGAAGTTGGATCAAATCTCAGCAAATCTTTGAAATATCAACACCAAACTTGGTGTGTCACGTGAAAGACACTACGTCATGTTCCCATGTAGGAAGGCAAATTAATATCTTCAAAAATGATTGAAATGAAGGAAATCAAATTTATTTCTAACGCTAAAATAATGCTTTACACATCCGCCAGTCAAAAAACTCTGATTCAATCACAAGTTCATGAAGACTTTTGAGAATGTTTAGTACACAAATCTCAGAAAAAGTTGACTGTAAGATGAAAAGTTGAATTTAGGTGAATATTTGAAAAATGCATGCTTGGCTAATTGTTAAGGAAATTTCCAATGAAATGTCTCCCCTGCTCCTCAGCACGCGCGCTCCACATTCTCACACACTCAGCCTTTCCCTTGACACACGCACAAGCTTGGCGAGACGCATACACAACATTTCAGGCAATTGTGGGCTGACCAAGCCCCACTCATTGCTTGGTCTTTAGCAAAGGACCATGTGGATCTTGATGGTATTGCATTTCCGATTTTGTATGCAATGGTAAAAAGTTCTCAAAATCCTGAAACATTGATAGTATAGGCCAAGAGTAACTACCACACCACAAATGGCCCAATATCACCCATAAGTGACGCTACAGGCCACGCCCTGGTACACAAAGATACAAGGCTTTCTGGAATGGGTAGGCTCACCAAGCCCCCTCCCTTCACTCCTTGGCTTGAAATAAAAGCCCTTGTGGATCTTGATGGTATTGCATTTCAGATTTGGTATCCCATTGGTAAGTCTGCAGCATGGATTTTTACAGTGACAATTTGTGAAGAATATAAATTTTTCAGTGGTTTGCAATGTTTGGAGGAATCCGCCATTGCTGCTTGCAGTTATATTTATTAGGATTCCTCCGTAAGGAGGAAACCTATTGTTATTGTTAGTTTTATTATTATTATTATTATTATTATTATTCTAGTTCCATGGGAGTCAATGGCAGCCCCTAGAACCCTTGGATAACTTTTTGTTAAATTTGGCACACTCATTAAGGACAGTTCCTTCTATACCTACACCAAGTTTCATGTATCCCATCAGACCACTCTAGCGCCACCAATGGGTCAAAGTTGGACTTGTGTTTACACACGCAACTTTTGAACCGTATGACTGATTTACAAAAATGAGGTACCATTGGATTCCCTGGATGAAGACGAGTTCAACGCACCCTATGACGTCAATTTCCGGTTGTATAGATTTTCCGCTATTTCCGGTTGTATCAAAAACCTTTGAAAGCCTACTCCTCCTACAATTATTGTCATATCTTCTTCAAAATGACCATAGATGATCTTCAGACCAAGCCTCACAAAAGTTATCCCATGGCGTTTTGATTTTCTAAACCGTTTGTCCGGCACAACCAATCAAAATCAGCAAAAAAGTAACCAAACAGGAACTTGGGTCAAATCTCAGCAAATCTTTGAGATATCAACACTAAACTTGGTATATCGGTGGACGACACTACAACATGTTACCATGTGCAAAGGCAACTTCATATCTCAAAAAATGATTGATATAAAGCAAATCGAATTTATCTCTAACGCTAAAATAATGCTTTACACATCCGCCGGTCAAAAACTGATACTTTGATTCAATCACAAGTTCATATGAAGATTCTTGAGAATGTTTAGTACACAAATCTGAGGAAAAGTTGACTGTAACATGAAAAGTCGATTTGTGGTGAATATTTGAAACATGCATGCTTGGCTAATTGATGACGAAATTTCCAATGAAATGTCTCCCCTGCTCTTCAGCGCGCGCGTGCTCCACATTCTCACACACTCAGCCTTTCCCTTGACACACACGCGGGCTTGGCGAGACGCATACACAACATTTCAGGCAATTGTGGGCTGGCCAAGCCCCCACTCATTCCTTGGCTTGAAGTGAAGGCCCTTGTGGATCTTGATGGTATTGCATTTCCGATTTTGTATGCAATGGTAAAAAGTTCTCCAAATCCTGAAACATTGATAGTATAGGTTAATAGTAACTACCACACCACAAATGGCCCAACATCACCCATAGGTGACGCTACTGGCCACGCCTTGATGCACAAAGATACAAGGCTTTCTGGAATGGGTAGGCTCACTAAGCCCCCTCCCTTCACTCCTTGGCTTGAAATAAAAGCCCTTGTGGATCTTGATGGTATTGCATTTCAGATTTGGTATCCCATTGGTAAGTCTACAGCATGGATTTTTCTATACAGTGACAATTTGTGAAGAATATACATTTTTCAATGGTTCGCAATCTTAGGAGGAATCCGCCATTGCTGCTTGCAGCTATATTTAGGATTCCTCCGTAAGGAGGAAACCTATTGTTATTGTTAGTTTTATTATTAGGATTCCTCCGTAAGGAGGAAACCTATTGTTATTGTTAGTTTTATTATTATTATTATTATTATTCTAGTTCCATGGGAGTCAATGGCAGCCCCTAGAACCCTTGGATAACTTTTTGTTAAATTTGGCACACTCATTAAGGACAGTTCCTTCTATACCTACACCAAGTTTCATGTATCCCATCAGACCACTCTAGCGCCACCAATGGGTCAAAGTTGGACTTGTGTTTACACACGCAACTTTTGAACCGTATGACTGATTTTCAAAAATGAGGTACCATTGGATTCCCTGGATCAAGACGAGTTCAACGCACCCTATGACGTCAATTTCCGGTTATATAGATTTTCCGCTATTTCCGGTTGTATCAAAAACCTTTGAAAGCCTACTCCTCCTACAATTTTTGTCATATCTTCTTCAAAATGACCAGAGATGATCTTCAGACCAAGCCTCACAAAAGTTATCCCATGGCGTTTTGATTTTCTAAACCTTTTGTCCGGCACAGCCAATCAAAATCAGCAAAAAAGTAACGAAACAGGAACTTGGGTCAAATCTCAGCAAATCTTTGAGATATCAACACTAAACTTGGTATATCGGTGGACGACACTACAACATGTTACCATGTGCAAAGGCAACTTCATATCTCAAAAAATTATTGATATAAAGCAAATCGAATTTATCGCTAACGCTAAAATAATGCTTTACACATCCGCCGGTCAAAAACTGATACTTTGATTCAATCACAAGTTCATATGAAGACTCTTGAGAATGTTTAGTACACAAATCTGAGGAAAAGTTGACTGTAACATGAAAAGTCGATTTTATGTGAATATTTGAAACATGCATGCTTGGCTAATTGCTAACGAAATTTTCAATGAAATGTCTCCCCTGCTCTTCAGCGCGCGCGTGCTCCACATTCTCACACACTCAGCCTTTCCCTTGACACACGCGCGGGCTTGGCGAGACGCATACACAACATTTCAGGCAATTGTGGGCTGACCAAGCCCCCACTCATTCCTTGGCTTGAAGTGAAGGCCCTTGTGGATCTTGATGGTAATGCATTTTAGAAAAAGTTCTCAAAATCCTGAAACATTGATAGTATAGGCCAGGAGTAACTACCACACCACAAATGACGCACCATTATCCATAGGTGGCGCTACGGCCAAGCCCCAATTTTCCATTTACAAAGTGATGCCATTCGCATCCCATTTGTCCCAAAATTCTGAAATTCATTAGATATAACTTATGTCTCATGAGGAACAAAAAAGCCTCAATAACCTATAACGGCCGCCATATTGGATTTCTTTGTACAATAAAGATTTAGGAAACACGTTTTTTTGCTACTTCTCCTACAATTTTTGTCCAATCTTCCCCAGAATTGGCAGGTATCATCGTCAGAGCAACCCTCACTGAATTCTTCAACAGATTTTTGAATTTCAAAACCGTTTGTCCGGTACAGCCAATCAAAATCGTCAACAAAGCAACCAAACAGGAAGTTGGATCAAATCTCAGCAAATCTTTGAAATATCACCACCAAACTTGGTGTGTCACGTGAAAGACACTACATCATGTTCCCATGTGAGAAGGCAAATTAATATCTTCAAAAATGATTGAAATGAAGGAAATCAAATTTATTTCTAACGCTAAAATAATGCTTTACACATCCGCCAGTCAAAAAACTCTGATTCAATCACAAGTTCATGAAGACTTTTGAGAATGTTTAGTACACAAATCTCAGAAAAAGTTGACTGTAAGATGAAAAGTTGAATTTAGGTGAATATTTGAAAAATGCATGCTTGGCTAATTGTTAAGGAAATTTCCAATGAAATGTCTCCCCTGCTCCTCAGCGCGCGCGCTCCACATTCTCACACACTCAGCCTTTCCCTTGACACACTCGCAAGCTTGACGAGACGCATACACAACATTTCAGGCAATTGTGGGCTGACCAAGCCCCCACTCATTGCTTGGTCTTTAGCAAAGGCCCATGTGGATCTTGATGGTATTGCATTTCCGATTTTGTATACAATGGTAAAAAGTTCTCAAAATCCTGAAACATTGATAGTATAGGCCAAGAGTAACTACCACACCACAAATGGCCCAATATCACCCATAAGTGACGCTAGAGGCCACGCCCTGATACACAAAGACACAAGGCTTTCTGGAATGGGTAGGCTCACCAAGCCCTCTCCCTTCACTCCTTGGCTTGAAATAAAAGCCCTTGTGGATCTTGATGGTATTGCATTTCAGATTTGGTATCCCATTGGTAAGTCTGCAGCATGGAATTTTACAGTGACAATTTGTAAAGAATATACATTTTTCAGTGGTTTGCAATGTTTGGAGGAATCCGCCATTGCTGCTTGCAGTTATATTTAGGATTCCTCCGTAAGGAGGAAACCTATTGTTATTGTTAGTTTTATTATTATTATTATTATTATTATTATTATTATTATTATTCTAGTTCCATGGGAGTCAATGGCAGCCCCTAGAACCCTTGGATAACTTTTTGTTAAATTTGGCACACTCATTAAGGACAGTTCCTTCTATACCTACACCAAGTTTCATGTATCCCATCAGACCACTCTAGCGCCACCAATGGGTCAAAGTTGGACTTGTGTTTACACACGCAACTTTTGAACCGTATGACTGATTTTCAAAAATGAGGTACCATTGGATTCCCTGGATCAAGACGAGTTCAACGCACCCTATGACGTCAATTTCCGGTTATATAGATTTTCCGCTATTTCCGGTTGTATCAAAAACCTTTGAAAGCCTACTCCTCCTACAATTTTTGTCATATCTTCTTCAAAATGACCAGAGATGATCTTCAGACCAAGCCTCACAAAAGTTATCCCATGGCGTTTTGATTTTATAAACCGTTTGTCCGGCACAGCCAATCAAAATCAGCAAAAAAGTAACCAAACAGGAACTTGGGTCAAATCTCAGCAAATCTTTGAGATATCAACACTAAACTTGGTATATCGGTGGACGACACTACAACATGATACCATGTGCAAAGGCAACTTCATATCTCAAAAAATGATTGATATAAAGCAAATCGAATTTATCGCTAACGCTAAAATAATGCTTTACACATCCGCCGGTCAAAAACTGATACTTTGATTCAATCACAAGTTCATATGAAGACTCTTGAGAATGTTTAGTACACAAATCTGAGGAAAAGTTGACTGTAACATGAAAAGTCGATTTTATGTGAATATTTGAAACATGCATGCTTGGCTAATTGCTAACGAAATTTTCAATGAAATGTCTCCCCTGCTCTTCAGCGCGCGCGTGCTCCACATTCTCACACACTCAGCCTTTCCCTTGACACACGCGCGGGCTTGGCGAGACGCATACACAACATTTCAGGCAATTGTGGGCTGACCAAGCCCCCACTCATTCCTTGGCTTGAAGTGAAGGCCCTTGTGGATCTTGATGGTAATGCATTTTAGAAAAAGTTCTCAAAATCCTGAAACATTGATAGTATAGGCCAGGAGTAACTACCACACCACAAATGACACACCATTATCCATAGGTGGCGCTACGGCCAAGCCCCAATTTTCCATTTACAAAGTGATGCCATTCGCATCCCATTAGTCCCAAAATTCTGAAATTCATTAGATATGCCTTATTTCTCATGAGGAACAAAAAAGCCTCAATAACCTATAACGGCCGCCATATTGGATTTTTTATACAATAAAGATTTAGGAAACAAGTTTTTTTGCTACTTCTCCTACAATTTTTTTTCCAATCTTCCCCAGAATTGGCAGGTATCATCGTCAGAGCAACCCTCACTGAATTCTTCAACAGATTTTTTAATTTCAAAACCGTTTGTCCGGTACAGCCAATCAAAATCGTCAACAAAGCAACCAAACAGGAAGTTGGATCAAATCTCAGCAAATCTTTGAAATATCACCACCAAACTTGGTGTGTCACGTGAAAGACACTACATCATGTTCCCATGTGAGAAGGCAAATTAATATCTTAAAAAATGATTGAAATAAAGGAAATCTTTTTTATTTCTAACGCTAAAATAATGCTTTACACATCCGCCAGTCAAAAACTGATACTCTGATTCAATTACAAGTTCATGAAGACTCTTGAGAATGTTTAGTACACAAATCTCAGAAAAGTTGACTGTAAAATGAAAAGTTGATTTTTGGTGAATATTAAAAAAATGAATGCTTGGCTAATTGTTAAGGAAATTTCCAATGAAATGTCTCCCCTGCTCCTCAGCGCGCGCGCTCCACATTCTCACACACTCAGCCTTTCCCTTGACACACGCGCAAGCTTGACGAGACGCATACACAACATTTCAGGCAATTGTGGGCTGACCAAGCCCCCACTCATAGCTTGGTCTTTAGCAAAGGCCCATGTGGATCTTGATGGTATTGCATTTCCGATTTTGTATACAATGGTAAAAAGTTCTCAAAATCCTGAAACATTGATAGTATAGGCCATGAGAAACTACCACACCACAAATGACCCACCATTACCCATAGGTGGCGCTACGGCCACGCCCCAATTGTCCATTTTCAAAGTGATGGCATTTCCACACCATCAGTCTAAAACGTCGGAAACTATACATGCCTTATTTATAATGGGAAACTATACAGTGGTGACCCATACAGTCCACCATGTACGGTGAACATTTTGATAACGTACAAATATCTTCTTATGAACCATGACTCCAATTGACTAGAAGTTTTGTTTGATGTGTAGGCCACACGTAGTTATGCTTGTTTGCTACCACAATAGCTATGGGAATAAGAGTGAATGCAATGAAGAGGTTATTGAAACGCAATACTCGAGTTGGTGCATGTCAGTTTAGGCAGAGGTAGCTTTTTAAACCTCTACAGCCATGCCCCAATTTGCCTATATTCAAAGTGATGCCATTTGCATCCCATTTGTCCCAAAATTCTGAAATTCATTAGATATGCCTTATTTCTCATGAGGAACAAAAAAACCTAAGAACCTATAACGGGCGCCATATTGGATTTTTCTGTACAATAAAGATTAAGGAAACACGTTTTTTCGCTACTCCTCCTTCAATTCTGGTGCAATCTTCCCCAGAATTGGCACACATCATCGTCAGAGCAACCCTCACTCATGTATTCAACAGATTTTTTATTTTCACAACCGTTTGTCTGGTACAGCTCCTCAGCGCGCGAGTGCTCCACATTCTCACACACTCAGCCTTTCCCTTGACACACGCGCAAGCTTGGCGAGACGCATACACAACATTTCAGGGAATTGTGGGCTGACCAAGCCCCCACTCATTGCTTGGTCTTTAGCAAAGGCCCATGTGGATCTTGGTGGTATTGCATTTCCGATTTTGTATGCAATGGTAAAAAGTTCTCAAAATCCTGAAACATTGATAGTATAGGCCATGAGAAACTACCACACCACAAATGGCCCAATATCACCCATAGGTGACGCTACAGGCCAAAGATACAAGGCTTTCTGGAATGGGTAGGCTCACCAAGCCCCCACCCTTCATTCCTTGGCTTGAAATAAAAGCCCTTGTGGATCTTGATGGTATTGCATTTCAGATTTGGTATCCCATTGGTAAGTCTACAGCATGGATGTTTCTATACAGTGACAATTTGTGAAGAATATACATTTTTCAATGGTTCGCAATGTTTTGGAGGAATCCGCCATTGCTGCTTGCAGCTATATTTATTATTATTATTCTAGTTCCATGGGAGTCAATGGCAGCCCCTAGAACCCTTGGATAACTTTTTGTTAAATTTGGCACACTCATTAAGGACAGTTCCTTCTATATCTACACCAAGTTTCATGTATCCCATCAGACCACTCTAGCGCCACCAATGGGTCAAAGTTGGACTTGTGTTTACACACGCAACTTTTGAACCGTATGCCTTATTTTCAAAAATGAGGTACCATTGGATTCCCTGGATCAAGACGAGTTCAACGCACCCTATGACGTCAATTTCCGGTTATATAGATTTTCCGCTATTTCCGGTTGTATCAAAAACCTTTGAAAGCCTACTCCTCCTACAATTTTTGTCATATCTTCTTCAAAATGACCAGAGATGATCTTCAGACCAAGCCTCACAAAAGTTATCCCATGGCGTTTTGATTTTCTAAACCTTTTGTCCGGCACAGCCAATCAAAATCAGCAAAAAAGTAACGAAACAGGAACTTGGGTCAAATCTCAGCAAATCTTTGAGATATCAACACTAAACTTGGTATATCGGTGGACGACACTACAACATGTTACCATGTGCAAAGGCAACTTCATATCTCAAAAAATTATTGATATAAAGCAAATCGAATTTATCGCTAACGCTAAAATAATGCTTTACACATCCGCCGGTCAAAAACTGATACTTTGATTCAATCACAAGTTCATATGAAGACTCTTGAGAATGTTTAGTACACAAATCTGAGGAAAAGTTGACTGTAACATGAAAAGTCGATTTTATGTGAATATTTGAAACATGCATGCTTGGCTAATTGCTAACGAAATTTTCAATGAAATGTCTCCCCTGCTCTTCAGCGCGCGCGTGCTCCACATTCTCACACACTCAGCCTTTCCCTTGACACACGCGCGGGCTTGGCGAGACGCATACACAACATTTCAGGCAATTGTGGGCTGACCAAGCCCCCACTCATTCCTTGGCTTGAAGTGAAGGCCCTTGTGGATCTTGATGGTAATGCATTTTAGAAAAAGTTCTCAAAATCCTGAAACATTGATAGTATAGGCCAGGAGTAACTACCACACCACAAATGACACACCATTATCCATAGGTGGCGCTACGGCCAAGCCCCAATTTTCCATTTACAAAGTGATGCCATTCGCATCCCATTAGTCCCAAAATTCTGAAATTCATTAGATATGCCTTATTTCTCATGAGGAACAAAAAAGCCTCAATAACCTATAACGGCCGCCATATTGGATTTTTTATACAATAAAGATTTAGGAAACAAGTTTTTTTGCTACTTCTCCTACAATTTTTTTTCCAATCTTCCCCAGAATTGGCAGGTATCATCGTCAGAGCAACCCTCACTGAATTCTTCAACAGATTTTTTAATTTCAAAACCGTTTGTCCGGTACAGCCAATCAAAATCGTCAACAAAGCAACCAAACAGGAAGTTGGATCAAATCTCAGCAAATCTTTGAAATATCACCACCAAACTTGGTGTGTCACGTGAAAGACACTACATCATGTTCCCATGTGAGAAGGCAAATTAATATCTTAAAAAATGATTGAAATAAAGGAAATCTTTTTTATTTCTAACGCTAAAATAATGCTTTACACATCCGCCAGTCAAAAACTGATACTCTGATTCAATTACAAGTTCATGAAGACTCTTGAGAATGTTTAGTACACAAATCTCAGAAAAGTTGACTGTAAAATGAAAAGTTGATTTTTGGTGAATATTAAAAAAATGAATGCTTGGCTAATTGTTAAGGAAATTTCCAATGAAATGTCTCCCCTGCTCCTCAGCGCGCGCGCTCCACATTCTCACACACTCAGCCTTTCCCTTGACACACGCGCAAGCTTGACGAGACGCATACACAACATTTCAGGCAATTGTGGGCTGACCAAGCCCCCACTCATAGCTTGGTCTTTAGCAAAGGCCCATGTGGATCTTGATGGTATTGCATTTCCGATTTTGTATACAATGGTAAAAAGTTCTCAAAATCCTGAAACATTGATAGTATAGGCCATGAGAAACTACCACACCACAAATGACCCACCATTACCCATAGGTGGCGCTACGGCCACGCCCCAATTGTCCATTTTCAAAGTGATGGCATTTCCACACCATCAGTCTAAAACGTCGGAAACTATACATGCCTTATTTATAATGGGAAACTATACAGTGGTGACCCATACAGTCCACCATGTACGGTGAACATTTTGATAACGTACAAATATCTTCTTATGAACCATGACTCCAATTGACTAGAAGTTTTGTTTGATGTGTAGGCCACACGTAGTTATGCTTGTTTGCTACCACAATAGCTATGGGAATAAGAGTGAATGCAATGAAGAGGTTATTGAAACGCAATACTCGAGTTGGTGCATGTCAGTTTAGGCAGAGGTAGCTTTTTAAACCTCTACAGCCATGCCCCAATTTGCCTATATTCAAAGTGATGCCATTTGCATCCCATTTGTCCCAAAATTCTGAAATTCATTAGATATGCCTTATTTCTCATGAGGAACAAAAAAACCTAAGAACCTATAACGGGCGCCATATTGGATTTTTCTGTACAATAAAGATTAAGGAAACACGTTTTTTCGCTACTCCTCCTTCAATTCTGGTGCAATCTTCCCCAGAATTGGCACACATCATCGTCAGAGCAACCCTCACTCATGTATTCAACAGATTTTTTATTTTCACAACCGTTTGTCTGGTACAGCTCCTCAGCGCGCGAGTGCTCCACATTCTCACACACTCAGCCTTTCCCTTGACACACGCGCAAGCTTGGCGAGACGCATACACAACATTTCAGGGAATTGTGGGCTGACCAAGCCCCCACTCATTGCTTGGTCTTTAGCAAAGGCCCATGTGGATCTTGGTGGTATTGCATTTCCGATTTTGTATGCAATGGTAAAAAGTTCTCAAAATCCTGAAACATTGATAGTATAGGCCATGAGAAACTACCACACCACAAATGGCCCAATATCACCCATAGGTGACGCTACAGGCCAAAGATACAAGGCTTTCTGGAATGGGTAGGCTCACCAAGCCCCCACCCTTCATTCCTTGGCTTGAAATAAAAGCCCTTGTGGATCTTGATGGTATTGCATTTCAGATTTGGTATCCCATTGGTAAGTCTACAGCATGGATGTTTCTATACAGTGACAATTTGTGAAGAATATACATTTTTCAATGGTTCGCAATGTTTTGGAGGAATCCGCCATTGCTGCTTGCAGCTATATTTATTATTATTATTCTAGTTCCATGGGAGTCAATGGCAGCCCCTAGAACCCTTGGATAACTTTTTGTTAAATTTGGCACACTCATTAAGGACAGTTCCTTCTATATCTACACCAAGTTTCATGTATCCCATCAGACCACTCTAGCGCCACCAATGGGTCAAAGTTGGACTTGTGTTTACACACGCAACTTTTGAACCGTATGCCTTATTTTCAAAAATGAGGTACCATTGGATTCCCTGGATCAAGACGAGTTCAACGCACCCTATGACGTCAATTTCCGGTTATATAGATTTTCCGCTATTTCCGGTTGTATCAAAAACCTTTGAAAGCCTACTCCTCCTACAATTTTTGTCATATCTTCTTCAAAATGACCAGAGATGATCTTCAGACCAAGCCTCACAAAAGTTATCCCATGGCGTTTTGATTTTCTAAACCTTTTGTCCGGCACAGCCAATCAAAATCAGCAAAAAAGTAACGAAACAGGAACTTGGGTCAAATCTCAGCAAATCTTTGAGATATCAACACTAAACTTGGTATATCGGTGGACGACACTACAACATGTTACCATGTGCAAAGGCAACTTCATATCTCAAAAAATTATTGATATAAAGCAAATCGAATTTATCGCTAACGCTAAAATAATGCTTTACACATCCGCCGGTCAAAAACTGATACTTTGATTCAATCACAAGTTCATATGAAGACTCTTGAGAATGTTTAGTACACAAATCTGAGGAAAAGTTGACTGTAACATGAAAAGTCGATTTTATGTGAATATTTGAAACATGCATGCTTGGCTAATTGCTAACGAAATTTTCAATGAAATGTCTCCCCTGCTCTTCAGCGCGCGCGTGCTCCACATTCTCACACACTCAGCCTTTCCCTTGACACACGCGCGGGCTTGGCGAGACGCATACACAACATTTCAGGCAATTGTGGGCTGACCAAGCCCCCACTCATTCCTTGGCTTGAAGTGAAGGCCCTTGTGGATCTTGATGGTAATGCATTTTAGAAAAAGTTCTCAAAATCCTGAAACATTGATAGTATAGGCCAGGAGTAACTACCACACCACAAATGACGCACCATTATCCATAGGTGGCGCTACGGCCAAGCCCCAATTTTCCATTTACAAAGTGATGCCATTCGCATCCCATTTGTCCCAAAATTCTGAAATTCATTAGATATAACTTATGTCTCATGAGGAACAAAAAAGCCTCAATAACCTATAACGGCCGCCATATTGGATTTTTTTGTACAATAAAGATTTAGGAAACACGTTTTTTTGCTACTTCTCCTACAATTTTTGTCCAATCTTCCCCAGAATTGGCAGGTATCATCGTCAGAGCAACCCTCACTGAATTCTTCAACAGATTTTTGAATTTCAAAACCGTTTGTCCGGTACAGCCAATCAAAATCGTCAACAAAGCAACCAAACAGGAAGTTGGATCAAATCTCAGCAAATCTTTGAAATATCACCACCAAACTTGGTGTGTCACGTGAAAGACACTACATCATGTTCCCATGTGAGAAGGCAAATTAATATCTTCAAAAATGATTGAAATGAAGGAAATCAAATTTATTTCTAACGCTAAAATAATGCTTTACACATCCGCCAGTCAAAAAACTCTGATTCAATCACAAGTTCATGAAGACTTTTGAGAATGTTTAGTACACAAATCTCAGAAAAAGTTGACTGTAAGATGAAAAGTTGAATTTAGGTGAATATTTGAAAAATGCATGCTTGGCTAATTGTTAAGGAAATTTCCAATGAAATGTCTCCCCTGCTCCTCAGCGCGCGCGCTCCACATTCTCACACACTCAGCCTTTCCCTTGACACACTCGCAAGCTTGACGAGACGCATACACAACATTTCAGGCAATTGTGGGCTGACCAAGCCCCCACTCATTGCTTGGTCTTTAGCAAAGGCCCATGTGGATCTTGATGGTATTGCATTTCCGATTTTGTATACAATGGTAAAAAGTTCTCAAAATCCTGAAACATTGATAGTATAGGCCAAGAGTAACTACCACACCACAAATGGCCCAATATCACCCATAAGTGACGCTAGAGGCCACGCCCTGATACACAAAGACACAAGGCTTTCTGGAATGGGTAGGCTCACCAAGCCCTCTCCCTTCACTCCTTGGCTTGAAATAAAAGCCCTTGTGGATCTTGATGGTATTGCATTTCAGATTTGGTATCCCATTGGTAAGTCTGCAGCATGGAATTTTACAGTGACAATTTGTAAAGAATATACATTTTTCAGTGGTTTGCAATGTTTGGAGGAATCCGCCATTGCTGCTTGCAGTTATATTTAGGATTCCTCCGTAAGGAGGAAACCTATTGTTATTGTTAGTTTTATTATTATTATTATTATTATTATTATTCTAGTTCCATGGGAGTCAATGGCAGCCCCTAGAACCCTTGGATAACTTTTTGTTAAATTTGGCACACTCATTAAGGACAGTTCCTTCTATACCTACACCAAGTTTCATGTATCCCATCAGACCACTCTAGCGCCACCAATGGGTCAAAGTTGGACTTGTGTTTACACACGCAACTTTTGAACCGTATGACTGATTTACAAAAATGAGGTACCATTGGATTCCCTGGATGAAGACGAGTTCAACGCACCCTATGACGTCAATTTCCGGTTGTATAGATTTTCCGCTATTTCCGGTTGTATCAAAAACCTTTGAAAGCCTACTCCTCCTACAATTATTGTCATATCTTCTTCAAAATGACCATAGATGATCTTCAGACCAAGCCTCACAAAAGTTATCCCATGGCGTTTTGATTTTCTAAACCGTTTGTCCGGCACAACCAATCAAAATCAGCAAAAAAGTAACCAAACAGGAACTTGGGTCAAATCTCAGCAAATCTTTGAGATATCAACACTAAACTTGGTATATCGGTGGACGACACTACAACATGTTACCATGTGCAAAGGCAACTTCATATCTCAAAAGATGATTGATATAAAGCAAATCGAATTTATCGCTAACGCTAAAATAATGCTTTACACATCCGCCGGTCAAAAACTGATACTTTGATTCAATCACAAGTTCATATGAAGACTCTTGAGAATGTTTAGTACACAAATCTGAGGAAAAGTTGACTGTAACATGAAAAGTCGATTTTATGTGAATATTTGAAACATGCATGCTTGGCTAATTGCTAACGAAATTTTCAATGAAATGTCTCCCCTGCTCTTCAGCGCGCGCGTGCTCCACATTCTCACACACTCAGCCTTTCCCTTGACACACGCGCGGGCTTGGCGAGACGCATACACAACATTTCAGGCAATTGTGGGCTGACCAAGCCCCCACTCATTCCTTGGCTTGAAGTGAAGGCCCTTGTGGATCTTGATGGTAATGCATTTTAGAAAAAGTTCTCAAAATCCTGAAACATTGATAGTATAGGCCAGGAGTAACTACCACACCACAAATGACGCACCATTATCCATAGGTGGCGCTACGGCCAAGCCCCAATTTTCCATTTACAAAGTGATGCCATTCGCATCCCATTTGTCCCAAAATTCTGAAATTCATTAGATATAACTTATGTCTCATGAGGAACAAAAAAGCCTCAATAACCTATAACGGCCGCCATATTGGATTTCTTTGTACAATAAAGATTTAGGAAACACGTTTTTTTGCTACTTCTCCTACAATTTTTGTCCAATCTTCCCCAGAATTGGCAGGTATCATCGTCAGAGCAACCCTCACTGAATTCTTCAACAGATTTTTGAATTTCAAAACCGTTTGTCCGGTACAGCCAATCAAAATCGTCAACAAAGCAACCAAACAGGAAGTTGGATCAAATCTCAGCAAATCTTTGAAATATCACCACCAAACTTGGTGTGTCACGTGAAAGACACTACATCATGTTCCCATGTGAGAAGGCAAATTAATATCTTCAAAAATGATTGAAATGAAGGAAATCAAATTTATTTCTAACGCTAAAATAATGCTTTACACATCCGCCAGTCAAAAAACTCTGATTCAATCACAAGTTCATGAAGACTTTTGAGAATGTTTAGTACACAAATCTCAGAAAAAGTTGACTGTAAGATGAAAAGTTGAATTTAGGTGAATATTTGAAAAATGCATGCTTGGCTAATTGTTAAGGAAATTTCCAATGAAATGTCTCCCCTGCTCCTCAGCGCGCGCGCTCCACATTCTCACACACTCAGCCTTTCCCTTGACACACTCGCAAGCTTGACGAGACGCATACACAACATTTCAGGCAATTGTGGGCTGACCAAGCCCCCACTCATTGCTTGGTCTTTAGCAAAGGCCCATGTGGATCTTGATGGTATTGCATTTCCGATTTTGTATACAATGGTAAAAAGTTCTCAAAATCCTGAAACATTGATAGTATAGGCCAAGAGTAACTACCACACCACAAATGGCCCAATATCACCCATAAGTGACGCTAGAGGCCACGCCCTGATACACAAAGACACAAGGCTTTCTGGAATGGGTAGGCTCACCAAGCCCTCTCCCTTCACTCCTTGGCTTGAAATAAAAGCCCTTGTGGATCTTGATGGTATTGCATTTCAGATTTGGTATCCCATTGGTAAGTCTGCAGCATGGAATTTTACAGTGACAATTTGTAAAGAATATACATTTTTCAGTGGTTTGCAATGTTTGGAGGAATCCGCCATTGCTGCTTGCAGTTATATTTAGGATTCCTCCGTAAGGAGGAAACCTATTGTTATTGTTAGTTTTATTATTATTATTATTATTATTATTATTATTATTATTCTAGTTCCATGGGAGTCAATGGCAGCCCCTAGAACCCTTGGATAACTTTTTGTTAAATTTGGCACACTCATTAAGGACAGTTCCTTCTATACCTACACCAAGTTTCATGTATCCCATCAGACCACTCTAGCGCCACCAATGGGTCAAAGTTGGACTTGTGTTTACACACGCAACTTTTGAACCGTATGACTGATTTTCAAAAATGAGGTACCATTGGATTCCCTGGATCAAGACGAGTTCAACGCACCCTATGACGTCAATTTCCGGTTATATAGATTTTCCGCTATTTCCGGTTGTATCAAAAACCTTTGAAAGCCTACTCCTCCTACAATTTTTGTCATATCTTCTTCAAAATGACCAGAGATGATCTTCAGACCAAGCCTCACAAAAGTTATCCCATGGCGTTTTGATTTTATAAACCGTTTGTCCGGCACAGCCAATCAAAATCAGCAAAAAAGTAACCAAACAGGAACTTGGGTCAAATCTCAGCAAATCTTTGAGATATCAACACTAAACTTGGTATATCGGTGGACGACACTACAACATGATACCATGTGCAAAGGCAACTTCATATCTCAAAAAATGATTGATATAAAGCAAATCGAATTTATCGCTAACGCTAAAATAATGCTTTACACATCCGCCGGTCAAAAACTGATACTTTGATTCAATCACAAGTTCATATGAAGACTCTTGAGAATGTTTAGTACACAAATCTGAGGAAAAGTTGACTGTAACATGAAAAGTCGATTTTATGTGAATATTTGAAACATGCATGCTTGGCTAATTGCTAACGAAATTTTCAATGAAATGTCTCCCCTGCTCTTCAGCGCGCGCGTGCTCCACATTCTCACACACTCAGCCTTTCCCTTGACACACGCGCGGGCTTGGCGAGACGCATACACAACATTTCAGGCAATTGTGGGCTGACCAAGCCCCCACTCATTCCTTGGCTTGAAGTGAAGGCCCTTGTGGATCTTGATGGTAATGCATTTTAGAAAAAGTTCTCAAAATCCTGAAACATTGATAGTATAGGCCAGGAGTAACTACCACACCACAAATGACACACCATTATCCATAGGTGGCGCTACGGCCAAGCCCCAATTTTCCATTTACAAAGTGATGCCATTCGCATCCCATTAGTCCCAAAATTCTGAAATTCATTAGATATGCCTTATTTCTCATGAGGAACAAAAAAGCCTCAATAACCTATAACGGCCGCCATATTGGATTTTTTATACAATAAAGATTTAGGAAACAAGTTTTTTTGCTACTTCTCCTACAATTTTTTTTCCAATCTTCCCCAGAATTGGCAGGTATCATCGTCAGAGCAACCCTCACTGAATTCTTCAACAGATTTTTTAATTTCAAAACCGTTTGTCCGGTACAGCCAATCAAAATCGTCAACAAAGCAACCAAACAGGAAGTTGGATCAAATCTCAGCAAATCTTTGAAATATCACCACCAAACTTGGTGTGTCACGTGAAAGACACTACATCATGTTCCCATGTGAGAAGGCAAATTAATATCTTAAAAAATGATTGAAATAAAGGAAATCTTTTTTATTTCTAACGCTAAAATAATGCTTTACACATCCGCCAGTCAAAAACTGATACTCTGATTCAATTACAAGTTCATGAAGACTCTTGAGAATGTTTAGTACACAAATCTCAGAAAAGTTGACTGTAAAATGAAAAGTTGATTTTTGGTGAATATTAAAAAAATGAATGCTTGGCTAATTGTTAAGGAAATTTCCAATGAAATGTCTCCCCTGCTCCTCAGCGCGCGCGCTCCACATTCTCACACACTCAGCCTTTCCCTTGACACACGCGCAAGCTTGACGAGACGCATACACAACATTTCAGGCAATTGTGGGCTGACCAAGCCCCCACTCATAGCTTGGTCTTTAGCAAAGGCCCATGTGGATCTTGATGGTATTGCATTTCCGATTTTGTATACAATGGTAAAAAGTTCTCAAAATCCTGAAACATTGATAGTATAGGCCATGAGAAACTACCACACCACAAATGACCCACCATTACCCATAGGTGGCGCTACGGCCACGCCCCAATTGTCCATTTTCAAAGTGATGGCATTTCCACACCATCAGTCTAAAACGTCGGAAACTATACATGCCTTATTTATAATGGGAAACTATACAGTGGTGACCCATACAGTCCACCATGTACGGTGAACATTTTGATAACGTACAAATATCTTCTTATGAACCATGACTCCAATTGACTAGAAGTTTTGTTTGATGTGTAGGCCACACGTAGTTATGCTTGTTTGCTACCACAATAGCTATGGGAATAAGAGTGAATGCAATGAAGAGGTTATTGAAACGCAATACTCGAGTTGGTGCATGTCAGTTTAGGCAGAGGTAGCTTTTTAAACCTCTACAGCCATGCCCCAATTTGCCTATATTCAAAGTGATGCCATTTGCATCCCATTTGTCCCAAAATTCTGAAATTCATTAGATATGCCTTATTTCTCATGAGGAACAAAAAAACCTAAGAACCTATAACGGGCGCCATATTGGATTTTTCTGTACAATAAAGATTAAGGAAACACGTTTTTTCGCTACTCCTCCTTCAATTCTGGTGCAATCTTCCCCAGAATTGGCACACATCATCGTCAGAGCAACCCTCACTCATGTATTCAACAGATTTTTTATTTTCACAACCGTTTGTCTGGTACAGCTCCTCAGCGCGCGAGTGCTCCACATTCTCACACACTCAGCCTTTCCCTTGACACACGCGCAAGCTTGGCGAGACGCATACACAACATTTCAGGGAATTGTGGGCTGACCAAGCCCCCACTCATTGCTTGGTCTTTAGCAAAGGCCCATGTGGATCTTGGTGGTATTGCATTTCCGATTTTGTATGCAATGGTAAAAAGTTCTCAAAATCCTGAAACATTGATAGTATAGGCCATGAGAAACTACCACACCACAAATGGCCCAATATCACCCATAGGTGACGCTACAGGCCAAAGATACAAGGCTTTCTGGAATGGGTAGGCTCACCAAGCCCCCACCCTTCATTCCTTGGCTTGAAATAAAAGCCCTTGTGGATCTTGATGGTATTGCATTTCAGATTTGGTATCCCATTGGTAAGTCTACAGCATGGATGTTTCTATACAGTGACAATTTGTGAAGAATATACATTTTTCAATGGTTCGCAATGTTTTGGAGGAATCCGCCATTGCTGCTTGCAGCTATATTTATTATTATTATTCTAGTTCCATGGGAGTCAATGGCAGCCCCTAGAACCCTTGGATAACTTTTTGTTAAATTTGGCACACTCATTAAGGACAGTTCCTTCTATATCTACACCAAGTTTCATGTATCCCATCAGACCACTCTAGCGCCACCAATGGGTCAAAGTTGGACTTGTGTTTACACACGCAACTTTTGAACCGTATGCCTTATTTTCAAAAATGAGGTACCATTGGATTCCCTGGATCAAGACGAGTTCAACGCACCCTATGACGTCAATTTCCGGTTATATAGATTTTCCGCTATTTCCGGTTGTATCAAAAACCTTTGAAAGCCTACTCCTCCTACAATTTTTGTCATATCTTCTTCAAAATGACCAGAGATGATCTTCAGACCAAGCCTCACAAAAGTTATCCCATGGCGTTTTGATTTTCTAAACCTTTTGTCCGGCACAGCCAATCAAAATCAGCAAAAAAGTAACGAAACAGGAACTTGGGTCAAATCTCAGCAAATCTTTGAGATATCAACACTAAACTTGGTATATCGGTGGACGACACTACAACATGTTACCATGTGCAAAGGCAACTTCATATCTCAAAAAATTATTGATATAAAGCAAATCGAATTTATCGCTAACGCTAAAATAATGCTTTACACATCCGCCGGTCAAAAACTGATACTTTGATTCAATCACAAGTTCATATGAAGACTCTTGAGAATGTTTAGTACACAAATCTGAGGAAAAGTTGACTGTAACATGAAAAGTCGATTTTATGTGAATATTTGAAACATGCATGCTTGGCTAATTGCTAACGAAATTTTCAATGAAATGTCTCCCCTGCTCTTCAGCGCGCGCGTGCTCCACATTCTCACACACTCAGCCTTTCCCTTGACACACGCGCGGGCTTGGCGAGACGCATACACAACATTTCAGGCAATTGTGGGCTGACCAAGCCCCCACTCATTCCTTGGCTTGAAGTGAAGGCCCTTGTGGATCTTGATGGTAATGCATTTTAGAAAAAGTTCTCAAAATCCTGAAACATTGATAGTATAGGCCAGGAGTAACTACCACACCACAAATGACGCACCATTATCCATAGGTGGCGCTACGGCCAAGCCCCAATTTTCCATTTACAAAGTGATGCCATTCGCATCCCATTTGTCCCAAAATTCTGAAATTCATTAGATATAACTTATGTCTCATGAGGAACAAAAAAGCCTCAATAACCTATAACGGCCGCCATATTGGATTTTTTTGTACAATAAAGATTTAGGAAACACGTTTTTTTGCTACTTCTCCTACAATTTTTGTCCAATCTTCCCCAGAATTGGCAGGTATCATCGTCAGAGCAACCCTCACTGAATTCTTCAACAGATTTTTGAATTTCAAAACCGTTTGTCCGGTACAGCCAATCAAAATCGTCAACAAAGCAACCAAACAGGAAGTTGGATCAAATCTCAGCAAATCTTTGAAATATCACCACCAAACTTGGTGTGTCACGTGAAAGACACTACATCATGTTCCCATGTGAGAAGGCAAATTAATATCTTCAAAAATGATTGAAATGAAGGAAATCAAATTTATTTCTAACGCTAAAATAATGCTTTACACATCCGCCAGTCAAAAAACTCTGATTCAATCACAAGTTCATGAAGACTTTTGAGAATGTTTAGTACACAAATCTCAGAAAAAGTTGACTGTAAGATGAAAAGTTGAATTTAGGTGAATATTTGAAAAATGCATGCTTGGCTAATTGTTAAGGAAATTTCCAATGAAATGTCTCCCCTGCTCCTCAGCGCGCGCGCTCCACATTCTCACACACTCAGCCTTTCCCTTGACACACTCGCAAGCTTGACGAGACGCATACACAACATTTCAGGCAATTGTGGGCTGACCAAGCCCCCACTCATTGCTTGGTCTTTAGCAAAGGCCCATGTGGATCTTGATGGTATTGCATTTCCGATTTTGTATACAATGGTAAAAAGTTCTCAAAATCCTGAAACATTGATAGTATAGGCCAAGAGTAACTACCACACCACAAATGGCCCAATATCACCCATAAGTGACGCTAGAGGCCACGCCCTGATACACAAAGACACAAGGCTTTCTGGAATGGGTAGGCTCACCAAGCCCTCTCCCTTCACTCCTTGGCTTGAAATAAAAGCCCTTGTGGATCTTGATGGTATTGCATTTCAGATTTGGTATCCCATTGGTAAGTCTGCAGCATGGAATTTTACAGTGACAATTTGTAAAGAATATACATTTTTCAGTGGTTTGCAATGTTTGGAGGAATCCGCCATTGCTGCTTGCAGTTATATTTAGGATTCCTCCGTAAGGAGGAAACCTATTGTTATTGTTAGTTTTATTATTATTATTATTATTATTATTATTCTAGTTCCATGGGAGTCAATGGCAGCCCCTAGAACCCTTGGATAACTTTTTGTTAAATTTGGCACACTCATTAAGGACAGTTCCTTCTATACCTACACCAAGTTTCATGTATCCCATCAGACCACTCTAGCGCCACCAATGGGTCAAAGTTGGACTTGTGTTTACACACGCAACTTTTGAACCGTATGACTGATTTACAAAAATGAGGTACCATTGGATTCCCTGGATGAAGACGAGTTCAACGCACCCTATGACGTCAATTTCCGGTTGTATAGATTTTCCGCTATTTCCGGTTGTATCAAAAACCTTTGAAAGCCTACTCCTCCTACAATTATTGTCATATCTTCTTCAAAATGACCATAGATGATCTTCAGACCAAGCCTCACAAAAGTTATCCCATGGCGTTTTGATTTTCTAAACCGTTTGTCCGGCACAACCAATCAAAATCAGCAAAAAAGTAACCAAACAGGAACTTGGGTCAAATCTCAGCAAATCTTTGAGATATCAACACTAAACTTGGTATATCGGTGGACGACACTACAACATGTTACCATGTGCAAAGGCAACTTCATATCTCAAAAGATGATTGATATAAAGCAAATCGAATTTATCGCTAACGCTAAAATAATGCTTTACACATCCGCCGGTCAAAAACTGATACTTTGATTCAATCACAAGTTCATATGAAGACTCTTGAGAATGTTTAGTACACAAATCTGAGGAAAAGTTGACTGTAACATGAAAAGTCGATTTTATGTGAATATTTGAAACATGCATGCTTGGCTAATTGCTAACGAAATTTTCAATGAAATGTCTCCCCTGCTCTTCAGCGCGCGCGTGCTCCACATTCTCACACACTCAGCCTTTCCCTTGACACACGCGCGGGCTTGGCGAGACGCATACACAACATTTCAGGCAATTGTGGGCTGACCAAGCCCCCACTCATTCCTTGGCTTGAAGTGAAGGCCCTTGTGGATCTTGATGGTAATGCATTTTAGAAAAAGTTCTCAAAATCCTGAAACATTGATAGTATAGGCCAGGAGTAACTACCACACCACAAATGACGCACCATTATCCATAGGTGGCGCTACGGCCAAGCCCCAATTTTCCATTTACAAAGTGATGCCATTCGCATCCCATTTGTCCCAAAATTCTGAAATTCATTAGATATGCCTTATTTCTCATGAGGAACAAAAAAGCCTCAATAACCTATAACGGCCGCCATATTGGATGTTTTTGTACAATAAAGATTTAGGAAACACGTTTTTTTGCTACTTCTCCTACAATTCTTGTCCAATCTTCCCCAGAATTGGCAGGTATCATCGTCAGAGCAACCCTCACTGAATTCTTTAACAGATTTTTGAATTTCAAAACCGTTTGTCCGGTACAGCCAATCAAAATCGTCAACAAAGCAACCAAACAGGAAGTTGGATCAAATCTCAGCAAATCTTTGAAATATCAACACCAAACTTGGTGTGTCACGTGAAAGACACTACGTCATGTTCCCATGTAGGAAGGCAAATTAATATCTTCAAAAATGATTGAAATGAAGGAAATCAAATTTATTTCTAACGCTAAAATAATGCTTTACACATCCGCCAGTCAAAAAACTCTGATTCAATCACAAGTTCATGAAGACTTTTGAGAATGTTTAGTACACAAATCTCAGAAAAAGTTGACTGTAAGATGAAAAGTTGAATTTAGGTGAATATTTGAAAAATGCATGCTTGGCTAATTGTTAAGGAAATTTCCAATGAAATGTCTCCCCTGCTCCTCAGCACGCGCGCTCCACATTCTCACACACTCAGCCTTTCCCTTGACACACGCACAAGCTTGGCGAGACGCATACACAACATTTCAGGCAATTGTGGGCTGACCAAGCCCCACTCATTGCTTGGTCTTTAGCAAAGGACCATGTGGATCTTGATGGTATTGCATTTCCGATTTTGTATGCAATGGTAAAAAGTTCTCAAAATCCTGAAACATTGATAGTATAGGCCAAGAGTAACTACCACACCACAAATGGCCCAATATCACCCATAAGTGACGCTACAGGCCACGCCCTGGTACACAAAGATACAAGGCTTTCTGGAATGGGTAGGCTCACCAAGCCCCCTCCCTTCACTCCTTGGCTTGAAATAAAAGCCCTTGTGGATCTTGATGGTATTGCATTTCAGATTTGGTATCCCATTGGTAAGTCTGCAGCATGGATTTTTACAGTGACAATTTGTGAAGAATATAAATTTTTCAGTGGTTTGCAATGTTTGGAGGAATCCGCCATTGCTGCTTGCAGTTATATTTATTAGGATTCCTCCGTAAGGAGGAAACCTATTGTTATTGTTAGTTTTATTATTATTATTATTATTATTATTATTCTAGTTCCATGGGAGTCAATGGCAGCCCCTAGAACCCTTGGATAACTTTTTGTTAAATTTGGCACACTCATTAAGGACAGTTCCTTCTATACCTACACCAAGTTTCATGTATCCCATCAGACCACTCTAGCGCCACCAATGGGTCAAAGTTGGACTTGTGTTTACACACGCAACTTTTGAACCGTATGACTGATTTACAAAAATGAGGTACCATTGGATTCCCTGGATGAAGACGAGTTCAACGCACCCTATGACGTCAATTTCCGGTTGTATAGATTTTCCGCTATTTCCGGTTGTATCAAAAACCTTTGAAAGCCTACTCCTCCTACAATTATTGTCATATCTTCTTCAAAATGACCATAGATGATCTTCAGACCAAGCCTCACAAAAGTTATCCCATGGCGTTTTGATTTTCTAAACCGTTTGTCCGGCACAACCAATCAAAATCAGCAAAAAAGTAACCAAACAGGAACTTGGGTCAAATCTCAGCAAATCTTTGAGATATCAACACTAAACTTGGTATATCGGTGGACGACACTACAACATGTTACCATGTGCAAAGGCAACTTCATATCTCAAAAAATGATTGATATAAAGCAAATCGAATTTATCTCTAACGCTAAAATAATGCTTTACACATCCGCCGGTCAAAAACTGATACTTTGATTCAATCACAAGTTCATATGAAGATTCTTGAGAATGTTTAGTACACAAATCTGAGGAAAAGTTGACTGTAACATGAAAAGTCGATTTGTGGTGAATATTTGAAACATGCATGCTTGGCTAATTGATGACGAAATTTCCAATGAAATGTCTCCCCTGCTCTTCAGCGCGCGCGTGCTCCACATTCTCACACACTCAGCCTTTCCCTTGACACACACGCGGGCTTGGCGAGACGCATACACAACATTTCAGGCAATTGTGGGCTGGCCAAGCCCCCACTCATTCCTTGGCTTGAAGTGAAGGCCCTTGTGGATCTTGATGGTATTGCATTTCCGATTTTGTATGCAATGGTAAAAAGTTCTCCAAATCCTGAAACATTGATAGTATAGGTTAATAGTAACTACCACACCACAAATGGCCCAACATCACCCATAGGTGACGCTACTGGCCACGCCTTGATGCACAAAGATACAAGGCTTTCTGGAATGGGTAGGCTCACTAAGCCCCCTCCCTTCACTCCTTGGCTTGAAATAAAAGCCCTTGTGGATCTTGATGGTATTGCATTTCAGATTTGGTATCCCATTGGTAAGTCTACAGCATGGATTTTTCTATACAGTGACAATTTGTGAAGAATATACATTTTTCAATGGTTCGCAATCTTAGGAGGAATCCGCCATTGCTGCTTGCAGCTATATTTAGGATTCCTCCGTAAGGAGGAAACCTATTGTTATTGTTAGTTTTATTATTAGGATTCCTCCGTAAGGAGGAAACCTATTGTTATTGTTAGTTTTATTATTAGGATTCCTCCGTAAGGAGGAAACCTATTGTTATTGTTAGTTTTATTATTATTATTATTATTATTATTATTATTATTATTATTCTAGTTCCATGGGAGTCAATGGCAGCCCCTAGAACCCTTGGATAACTTTTTGTTAAATTTGGCACACTCATTAAGGACAGTTCCTTCTATACCTACACCAAGTTTCATGTATCCCATCAGACCACTCTAGCGCCACCAATGGGTCAAAGTTGGACTTGTGTTTACACACGCAACTTTTGAACCGTATGACTGATTTACAAAAATGAGGTACCATTGGATTCCCTGGATGAAGACGAGTTCAACGCACCCTATGACGTCAATTTCCGGTTGTATAGATTTTCCGCTATTTCCGGTTGTATCAAAAACCTTTGAAAGCCTACTCCTCCTACAATTATTGTCATATCTTCTTCAAAATGACCAT
This sequence comes from Osmerus mordax, assembly GCF_038355195.1. NCBI lineage: Eukaryota > Metazoa > Chordata > Actinopteri > Osmeriformes > Osmeridae > Osmerus > Osmerus mordax. The sequence goes on along the minus strand of NC_090058.1, from coordinate 18,305,658 downwards.
AGATGATCTTCAGACCAAGCCTCACAAAAGTTATCCCATGGCGTTTTGATTTTCTAAACCGTTTGTCCGGCACAACCAATCAAAATCAGCAAAAAAGTAACCAAACAGGAACTTGGGTCAAATCTCAGCAAATCTTTGAGATATCAACACTAAACTTGGTATATCGGTGGACGACACTACAACATGTTACCATGTGCAAAGGCAACTTCATATCTCAAAAGATGATTGATATAAAGCAAATCGAATTTATCGCTAACGCTAAAATAATGCTTTACACATCCGCCGGTCAAAAACTGATACTTTGATTCAATCACAAGTTCATATGAAGACTCTTGAGAATGTTTAGTACACAAATCTGAGGAAAAGTTGACTGTAACATGAAAAGTCGATTTTATGTGAATATTTGAAACATGCATGCTTGGCTAATTGCTAACGAAATTTTCAATGAAATGTCTCCCCTGCTCTTCAGCGCGCGCGTGCTCCACATTCTCACACACTCAGCCTTTCCCTTGACACACGCGCGGGCTTGGCGAGACGCATACACAACATTTCAGGCAATTGTGGGCTGACCAAGCCCCCACTCATTCCTTGGCTTGAAGTGAAGGCCCTTGTGGATCTTGATGGTAATGCATTTTAGAAAAAGTTCTCAAAATCCTGAAACATTGATAGTATAGGCCAGGAGTAACTACCACACCACAAATGACGCACCATTATCCATAGGTGGCGCTACGGCCAAGCCCCAATTTTCCATTTACAAAGTGATGCCATTCGCATCCCATTTGTCCCAAAATTCTGAAATTCATTAGATATGCCTTATTTCTCATGAGGAACAAAAAAGCCTCAATAACCTATAACGGCCGCCATATTGGATGTTTTTGTACAATAAAGATTTAGGAAACACGTTTTTTTGCTACTTCTCCTACAATTCTTGTCCAATCTTCCCCAGAATTGGCAGGTATCATCGTCAGAGCAACCCTCACTGAATTCTTTAACAGATTTTTGAATTTCAAAACCGTTTGTCCGGTACAGCCAATCAAAATCGTCAACAAAGCAACCAAACAGGAAGTTGGATCAAATCTCAGCAAATCTTTGAAATATCAACACCAAACTTGGTGTGTCACGTGAAAGACACTACTTCATGTTCCCATGTAGGAAGGCAAATTAATATCTTCAAAAATGATTGAAATGAAGGAAATCAAATTTATTTCTAACGCTAAAATAATGCTTTACACATCCGCCAGTCAAAAAACTCTGATTCAATCACAAGTTCATGAAGACTTTTGAGAATGTTTAGTACACAAATCTCAGAAAAAGTTGACTGTAAGATGAAAAGTTGAATTTAGGTGAATATTTGAAAAATGCATGCTTGGCTAATTGTTAAGGAAATTTCCAATGAAATGTCTCCCCTGCTCCTCAGCACGCGCGCTCCACATTCTCACACACTCAGCCTTTCCCTTGACACACGCACAAGCTTGGCGAGACGCATACACAACATTTCAGGCAATTGTGGGCTGACCAAGCCCCACTCATTGCTTGGTCTTTAGCAAAGGACCATGTGGATCTTGATGGTATTGCATTTCCGATTTTGTATGCAATGGTAAAAAGTTCTCAAAATCCTGAAACATTGATAGTATAGGCCAAGAGTAACTACCACACCACAAATGGCCCAATATCACCCATAAGTGACGCTACAGGCCACGCCCTGGTACACAAAGATACAAGGCTTTCTGGAATGGGTAGGCTCACCAAGCCCCCTCCCTTCACTCCTTGGCTTGAAATAAAAGCCCTTGTGGATCTTGATGGTATTGCATTTCAGATTTGGTATCCCATTGGTAAGTCTGCAGCATGGATTTTTACAGTGACAATTTGTGAAGAATATAAATTTTTCAGTGGTTTGCAATGTTTGGAGGAATCCGCCATTGCTGCTTGCAGTTATATTTATTATTATTATTATTCTAGTTCCATGGGAGTCAATGGCAGCCCCTAGAACCCTTGGATAACTTTTTGTTAAATTTGGCACACTCATTAAGGACAGTTCCTTCTATACCTACACCAAGTTTCATGTATCCCATCAGACCACTCTAGCGCCACCAATGGGTCAAAGTTGGACTTGTGTTTACACACGCAACTTTTGAACCGTATGACTGATTTTCAAAAATGAGGTACCATTGGATTCCCTGGATCAAGACGAGTTCAACGCACCCTATGACGTCAATTTCCGGTTATATAGATTTTCCGCTATTTCCGGTTGTATCAAAAACCTTTGAAAGCCTACTCCTCCTACAATTTTTGTCATATCTTCTTCAAAATGACCAGAGATGATCTTCAGACCAAGCCTCACAAAAGTTATCCCATGGCGTTTTGATTTTCTAAACCTTTTGTCCGGCACAGCCAATCAAAATCAGCAAAAAAGTAACGAAACAGGAACTTGGGTCAAATCTCAGCAAATCTTTGAGATATCAACACTAAACTTGGTATATCGGTGGACGACACTACAACATGTTACCATGTGCAAAGGCAACTTCATATCTCAAAAAATTATTGATATAAAGCAAATCGAATTTATCGCTAACGCTAAAATAATGCTTTACACATCCGCCGGTCAAAAACTGATACTTTGATTCAATCACAAGTTCATATGAAGACTCTTGAGAATGTTTAGTACACAAATCTGAGGAAAAGTTGACTGTAACATGAAAAGTCGATTTTATGTGAATATTTGAAACATGCATGCTTGGCTAATTGCTAACGAAATTTTCAATGAAATGTCTCCCCTGCTCTTCAGCGCGCGCGTGCTCCACATTCTCACACACTCAGCCTTTCCCTTGACACACGCGCGGGCTTGGCGAGACGCATACACAACATTTCAGGCAATTGTGGGCTGACCAAGCCCCCACTCATTCCTTGGCTTGAAGTGAAGGCCCTTGTGGATCTTGATGGTAATGCATTTTAGAAAAAGTTCTCAAAATCCTGAAACATTGATAGTATAGGCCAGGAGTAACTACCACACCACAAATGACGCACCATTATCCATAGGTGGCGCTACGGCCAAGCCCCAATTTTCCATTTACAAAGTGATGCCATTCGCATCCCATTTGTCCCAAAATTCTGAAATTCATTAGATATAACTTATGTCTCATGAGGAACAAAAAAGCCTCAATAACCTATAACGGCCGCCATATTGGATTTCTTTGTACAATAAAGATTTAGGAAACACGTTTTTTTGCTACTTCTCCTACAATTTTTGTCCAATCTTCCCCAGAATTGGCAGGTATCATCGTCAGAGCAACCCTCACTGAATTCTTCAACAGATTTTTGAATTTCAAAACCGTTTGTCCGGTACAGCCAATCAAAATCGTCAACAAAGCAACCAAACAGGAAGTTGGATCAAATCTCAGCAAATCTTTGAAATATCACCACCAAACTTGGTGTGTCACGTGAAAGACACTACATCATGTTCCCATGTGAGAAGGCAAATTAATATCTTCAAAAATGATTGAAATGAAGGAAATCAAATTTATTTCTAACGCTAAAATAATGCTTTACACATCCGCCAGTCAAAAAACTCTGATTCAATCACAAGTTCATGAAGACTTTTGAGAATGTTTAGTACACAAATCTCAGAAAAAGTTGACTGTAAGATGAAAAGTTGAATTTAGGTGAATATTTGAAAAATGCATGCTTGGCTAATTGTTAAGGAAATTTCCAATGAAATGTCTCCCCTGCTCCTCAGCGCGCGCGCTCCACATTCTCACACACTCAGCCTTTCCCTTGACACACTCGCAAGCTTGACGAGACGCATACACAACATTTCAGGCAATTGTGGGCTGACCAAGCCCCCACTCATTGCTTGGTCTTTAGCAAAGGCCCATGTGGATCTTGATGGTATTGCATTTCCGATTTTGTATACAATGGTAAAAAGTTCTCAAAATCCTGAAACATTGATAGTATAGGCCAAGAGTAACTACCACACCACAAATGGCCCAATATCACCCATAAGTGACGCTAGAGGCCACGCCCTGATACACAAAGACACAAGGCTTTCTGGAATGGGTAGGCTCACCAAGCCCTCTCCCTTCACTCCTTGGCTTGAAATAAAAGCCCTTGTGGATCTTGATGGTATTGCATTTCAGATTTGGTATCCCATTGGTAAGTCTGCAGCATGGAATTTTACAGTGACAATTTGTAAAGAATATACATTTTTCAGTGGTTTGCAATGTTTGGAGGAATCCGCCATTGCTGCTTGCAGTTATATTTAGGATTCCTCCGTAAGGAGGAAACCTATTGTTATTGTTAGTTTTATTATTATTATTATTATTATTATTATTATTATTCTAGTTCCATGGGAGTCAATGGCAGCCCCTAGAACCCTTGGATAACTTTTTGTTAAATTTGGCACACTCATTAAGGACAGTTCCTTCTATACCTACACCAAGTTTCATGTATCCCATCAGACCACTCTAGCGCCACCAATGGGTCAAAGTTGGACTTGTGTTTACACACGCAACTTTTGAACCGTATGACTGATTTACAAAAATGAGGTACCATTGGATTCCCTGGATGAAGACGAGTTCAACGCACCCTATGACGTCAATTTCCGGTTGTATAGATTTTCCGCTATTTCCGGTTGTATCAAAAACCTTTGAAAGCCTACTCCTCCTACAATTATTGTCATATCTTCTTCAAAATGACCATAGATGATCTTCAGACCAAGCCTCACAAAAGTTATCCCATGGCGTTTTGATTTTCTAAACCGTTTGTCCGGCACAACCAATCAAAATCAGCAAAAAAGTAACCAAACAGGAACTTGGGTCAAATCTCAGCAAATCTTTGAGATATCAACACTAAACTTGGTATATCGGTGGACGACACTACAACATGTTACCATGTGCAAAGGCAACTTCATATCTCAAAAGATGATTGATATAAAGCAAATCGAATTTATCGCTAACGCTAAAATAATGCTTTACACATCCGCCGGTCAAAAACTGATACTTTGATTCAATCACAAGTTCATATGAAGACTCTTGAGAATGTTTAGTACACAAATCTGAGGAAAAGTTGACTGTAACATGAAAAGTCGATTTTATGTGAATATTTGAAACATGCATGCTTGGCTAATTGCTAACGAAATTTTCAATGAAATGTCTCCCCTGCTCTTCAGCGCGCGCGTGCTCCACATTCTCACACACTCAGCCTTTCCCTTGACACACGCGCGGGCTTGGCGAGACGCATACACAACATTTCAGGCAATTGTGGGCTGACCAAGCCCCCACTCATTCCTTGGCTTGAAGTGAAGGCCCTTGTGGATCTTGATGGTAATGCATTTTAGAAAAAGTTCTCAAAATCCTGAAACATTGATAGTATAGGCCAGGAGTAACTACCACACCACAAATGACGCACCATTATCCATAGGTGGCGCTACGGCCAAGCCCCAATTTTCCATTTACAAAGTGATGCCATTCGCATCCCATTTGTCCCAAAATTCTGAAATTCATTAGATATGCCTTATTTCTCATGAGGAACAAAAAAGCCTCAATAACCTATAACGGCCGCCATATTGGATGTTTTTGTACAATAAAGATTTAGGAAACACGTTTTTTTGCTACTTCTCCTACAATTCTTGTCCAATCTTCCCCAGAATTGGCAGGTATCATCGTCAGAGCAACCCTCACTGAATTCTTTAACAGATTTTTGAATTTCAAAACCGTTTGTCCGGTACAGCCAATCAAAATCGTCAACAAAGCAACCAAACAGGAAGTTGGATCAAATCTCAGCAAATCTTTGAAATATCAACACCAAACTTGGTGTGTCACGTGAAAGACACTACGTCATGTTCCCATGTAGGAAGGCAAATTAATATCTTCAAAAATGATTGAAATGAAGGAAATCTAATTTATTTCTAACGCTAAAATAATGCTTTACACATCCGCCAGTCAAAAAACTCTGATTCAATCACAAGTTCATGAAGACTTTTGAGAATGTTTAGTACACAAATCTCAGAAAAAGTTGACTGTAAGATGAAAAGTTGAATTTAGGTGAATATTTGAAAAATGCATGCTTGGCTAATTGTTAAGGAAATTTCCAATGAAATGTCTCCCCTGCTCCTCAGCACGCGCGCTCCACATTCTCACACACTCAGCCTTTCCCTTGACACACGCACAAGCTTGGCGAGACGCATACACAACATTTCAGGCAATTGTGGGCTGACCAAGCCCCACTCATTGCTTGGTCTTTAGCAAAGGACCATGTGGATCTTGATGGTATTGCATTTCCGATTTTGTATGCAATGGTAAAAAGTTCTCAAAATCCTGAAACATTGATAGTATAGGCCAAGAGTAACTACCACACCACAAATGGCCCAATATCACCCATAAGTGACGCTACAGGCCACGCCCTGGTACACAAAGATACAAGGCTTTCTGGAATGGGTAGGCTCACCAAGCCCCCTCCCTTCACTCCTTGGCTTGAAATAAAAGCCCTTGTGGATCTTGATGGTATTGCATTTCAGATTTGGTATCCCATTGGTAAGTCTGCAGCATGGATTTTTACAGTGACAATTTGTGAAGAATATAAATTTTTCAGTGGTTTGCAATGTTTGGAGGAATCCGCCATTGCTGCTTGCAGTTATATTTATTATTATTATTCTAGTTCCATGGGAGTCAATGGCAGCCCCTAGAACCCTTGGATAACTTTTTGTTAAATTTGGCACAGTCATTAAGGACAGTTCCTTCTATACCTACACCAAGTTTCATGTATCCCATCAGACCACTCTAGCGCCACCAATGGGTCAAAGTTGGACTTGTGTTTACACACGCAACTTTTGAACCATATGACTGATTTTCAAAAATGAGGTACCATTGGATTCCCTGGATCAAGCCGAGTTCAACGCACCCTATGACGTCAATTTCCGGTTATATAGATTTTCCGCTATTTCCGGTTGTATCAAAAACCTTTGAAAGCCTACTCCTCCTACAATTTTTGTCATATTTTCTTCAAAATGACCAGAGATGATCTTCAGACCAAGCCTCACAAAAGTTATCCCATGGCGTTTTGATTTTCTAAACCGTTTGTCCGGCACAGCCAATCAAAATCAGCAAAAAAGTAACTAAACAGGAACTTGGGTCAAATCTCAGCAAATCTTTGAGATATCAACACTAAACTTGGTATATCAGTAGACGACACTACAACATGTTACCATGTGCAAAGGCAACTTCATATCTCAAAAAATGATTGATATAAAGCAAATCAAATTTATCGCTAACGCTAAAATAATGCTTTACACATCCGCCGGTCAAAAACTGATACTTTGATTCAATCACAAGTTCATATGAAGATTCTTGAGAATGTTTAGTACACAAATCTGAGGAAAAGTTGACTGTAACATGAAAAGTCGATTTGTGGTGAATATTTGAAACATGCATGCTTGGCTAATTGATGACGAAATTTCCAATGAAATGTCTCCCCTGCTCTTCAGCGCGCGCGTGCTCCACATTCTCACACACTCAGCCTTTCCCTTGACACACACGCGGGCTTGGCGAGACGCATACACAACATTTCAGGCAATTGTGGGCTGACCAAGCCCCCACTCATTCCTTGGCTTGAAGTGAAGGCCCTTGTGGATCTTGATGGTATTGCATTTCCGATTTTGTATGCAATGGTAAAAAGTTCTCCAAATCCTGAAACATTGATAGTATAGGCCAAGAGTAACTACCACACCACAAATGGCCCAATATCACCCATAGGTGACGCTACTGGCCACGCCTTGATGCACAAAGATACAAGGCTTTCTGGAATGGGTAGGCTCACTAAGCCCCCTCCCTTCACTCCTTGGCTTGAAATAAAAGCCCTTGTGGATCTTGATGGTATTGCATTTCAGATTTGGTATCCCATTGGTAAGTCTGCAGCATGGATTTTTCGATACAGTGACAATTTGTGAAGAATATATATTTTTCAATGGTTCGCAATCTTAGGAGGAATCCGCCATTGCTGCTTGCAGCTATATTTATTATTATTATTCTAGTTCCATGGGAGTCAATGGCAGCCCCTAGAACCCTTGGATAACTTTTTGTGAAATTTGGCACACTCATTAAGGACAGTTCTTTCTATACCTACACCAAGTTTCATGTATCCCATTAGACCACTCTAGCTCCACCAATGGGTCAAAGTTGGACTTGTGTTTTCACACGCAACTTTTGAACCGTATGACTTATTTTCAAAAATGAGGTACCATTGGACTCCCTGGATCAAGACGAGTTCAACGCACCCTATGACGTCAATTTCCGGTTGTATAGATTTCCCGCTATTTCCGGTTGTATCAAAAACCTTTGAAAGCCTACTCCTCCTACAATTTTTGTCATATCTTCTTCAAAATGGCCAGAGATGAGCTTCAGACCAAGCCTCACAAAAGTTATCCCATGGCGTTTTGATTTTCTAAACCGTTTGTCCGGCACAGCCAATCAAAATCAGCAAAAAAGCAACCAAACAGGAAGTTGGGTCAAATCTCAGCAAATCTTTGAGATATCAACACGTAACTTGGTATGTCACAAGGAAGACACTACAACATGTTACCATGTGCAAAGGCTATTTCATATTTCCAAAAATGATTGATATAAAGCAAATCGAATTTATCGCTAACACTAAAATAATGCTTTACACATCCGCCAGTAAAAAACTGATACTCTGATTCAATCACAAGTTCATATGAAGACTCTTGAGAATGTTTAGTACACAAATCTGAGGAAAAGTTGACTGTAACATGATAAGTCGATTTGTGGTGAATATTTGAAACAACCATGCTTGGCTAATTGCTAACGAAATTTCCAATGAAATGTCTCCCCTGCTCTTCAGCGCGCGCATGCTCCACATTCTCACACACTCAGCCTTTCCCTTGACACACGCGCGGGCTTGGCGAGACGCATACACAACATTTCAGGCAATTGTGGGCTGACCAAGCCCCCACTCATTCCTTGGCTTGAAGTGAAGGCCCTTGTGGATCTTGATGGTAATGCATTTTAGAAAAAGTTCTCAAAATCCTGAAACATTGATAGTATAGGCCAGGAGTAACTACCACACCACAAATGACGCACCATTATCCATAGGTGGCGCAACGGCCAAGCCCCAATTGTCCATTTACAAAGTGATGCCATTCGCATCCCATTTGTCCCAAAATTCTGAAATTCATTAGATATGCCTTATTTCTCATGAGGAACAAAAAAGCCTCAATAACCTATAACGGCCGCCATATTGGATTTTTTTGTACAATAAAGATTTAGGAAACATGTTTTTTCGCTACTTCTCCTACAATTTTTGTCCAATCTTCCCCAGAATTGGCAGGTATCATCGTCAGAGCAACCCTCACTGAATTCTTCAACAGATTTTTGAATTTCAAAACCGTTTGTCCGGTACAGCCAATCAAAATCGTCAACAAAGCAACCAAACAGGAAGTTGGATCAAATCTCAGCAAATCTTTGAAATATCAACACCACACTTGGTAGGATGACTCGGAACCCTCTTCTGAGGATGTCCAATCAATTTGGTGTCATGTGATCGTGTCATTTGATCGGCATGGCCGCAGGAACCAAAAATGTGTTTTGGCCAATAACTGTTGATTTGTTTGCCTTTAGTTCATGAAAACTCTTGAGAATGTTTAGTACACAAATCTCAGAAAAAGTTGACTGTAAGATGAAAAGTTGAATTTTGGTGAATATTTGAAAAATGCATGCTTGGCTAATTGCTAATGAAATTTACAATGTAATGTCTCCCTCTGCTCCTCAGCGCGCGCGCTCCACATTCTCACACACTCAGCCTTTCCCTTGACACACGCGCAAGCTTGACAAGACGCATACATAACATTTCAGGCAATTGTGGGCTGACCAAGCCCCCACTCATTGCTTGGTCTTTAGCAAAGGCCCATGTGGATCTTGATGGTATTGCATTTCCGATTTTGTATGCAATGGTAAAAAGTTCTCAAAATCCTGAAACATTGATAGTATAGGCCAAGAGTAACTACCACACCACAAATGGCCCAATATCACCCATAAGTGACGCTACAGGCCACGCCCTGATATACAAAGATACAAGGCTTTCTGGAATGGGTAGGCTCACCAAGCCCCCTCCCTTCACTCCTTGGCTTGAAATAAAAGCCCTTATGGATCTTGATGGTATTGCATTTCAGATTTGGTATCCCATTGGTAAGTCTGCAGCATGAAATTTTATGGTGACAATTTGTAAAGAATATACATTTTTCAGTGGTTTGCAATGTTTGGAGAAATCCGCCATTGCTGCTTGCAGTTATATTTATTATTATTGGGTGTGCTCAAGCCTTCGGCGAGAGCACAACCTTTGTTCTATCACATATATATGTATTTATTTATTTTCGCCCCCCTAAGGATCAGTCAATATTTGGACTACATACACAACGGCGGTGTCAAAAAGTTCGTCTTGGTAGCGATTGCGTTGGTTGTATTTTTATTTACGTTCCGTTGCATGGTTTAAGTAGAAATTGCGTTTTTGTGGTGAAAAGTGAAGCTAACGGTGGCTAATTTGCTAGCCACAGTCACTGACGTTACTAACGTCACTACGTCACTAACGTCACGAAAACACGCGTGACTACCTGTAGCAGAACATTCGTTTCACATCTGTTAACTTGGGGGATAGCTAGGCTAACTATAGCTTTACTGCAAGGCAGCTGCAGGAACGCCACAAGCAAAGAGGCCAGGGTGATAACTATTTACTCATTTTACTTTGTGATGTGAAACACAATTATGAAATGTAATGTACAATATTAGCTGATATTATTAAGGAAGTAGGCCCACATCTACTTTTGGAAACGGTAGTCTACTATTTCACTGAAGCATTAGCATCATGACATTAGCCTCTGTTGCCCGGGCAACACATACTACAGTGGTCTATGATGCATCTGTTTTCAATCTTTAAAATAAACATTCCTCACAAATACATTTTCGTTGTAGGATTTATTATGACATTACATTACAAGTAAACGATTTGTGGGTGAAATTATCATTACCTGTGGTTTCAAACCAGTGTTGCTCACTGCAATGCTGTAGCCTACGCGAGACACTACAAAAACATCTACACAGCTGTAGGAAGTCAAACGGCGACAGAACATGTTCGGCACTCCCCTTACTTAATCAAAAGTCTATCTAACTACTAACCTGAACTTCATTGCCACAGCCTAAACGTTGCCAATCTGTTCATGAAAATCATTAATTTCAGCCTAAACCGTACAACGGAACGTTAAATCCAATTCAACCAACGCAATCGCTACCAAGACGAACACAGCAGTAGTCTACTAGTACTGTACCGTAGTAGTACAATTTACCGGGGCAGCTTCTCCACACAGGGCTATATCGCATTTTGCGTTGTTATTGACAATGATCGCTACCAGTGAGCTTTTTATGAATGAGCGATTTTTCTCTAAATAAATGTCAAGCTTATTTACGTTTTGGGGGGCATATTTTCAGTTAGCAGATGGGACTGTCTGAATCGCGATTCCATCTTCTACTGCCGGGTAACATCGTAGAATAATCTTCAAAGGGGGTTCTTTATTAATGAATGAATGCAATGAGTAGGCTACATGCCTGAAAATATCACGAGAAGGGAAAAACTTAAAATGACGTTTAAGTCATAGAGATTAGGTCCATTTTCACACCGGTCTGCCAAATTTATTCGTTTTGATTCAACGATGAGGCTGCCTCTTGCAGGGGAAATGAGAAGACATCTATTTCATTCTACACTTCACTCGTATTTTCAGTTGTAAATGAGCAGCAAAAAAAAATGCCGTTAAATCTATTTAATCTTTATAAATAATAAGTTGCATTTTCATATAAAATATACATAAATCAGTTGTAAAAATGTCATTCAAAAACGGACCCCTGTGCAACCGACGCAAGCAAGCACACCCTACAATTTCCCCAGAAATTGTACCCTCTCTAGTTATTATTAGGGTTCCTCCGGTAGGAGGAAACCTATTGTTATTGGTGGTATTATTATTATTATTATGTTTTACCCATGGGAGTCAATGGCAGCCCCTAGACCAGTACCGTAAAAAGTTGTGAAATTTGGCATGTTGAAACTGCAGACCATTACTGACTACCATACCAAACATGGGCCATGTGAGACAATAGGTGGCGCTACAGGCCACGCCCCAATATGTCAATTTTCAAATTGATGCCATTTGCAGGCCATAAGTCCCAAAATTCTGACATTCATTACATGTGCCTTATTTCTCATGAGGAACAAAAAAGCCTCTGGAAGCTATAACGGCCGCCATATTGGATTTTTCTGTACAATAAAGATTAAGGAAACACGTTTTTTCGCTACTCTTCCTACATTTTTGGTCGAATTTTCTTCAAAATTGCCATAGATGATCTTCAGACTGAGCCTCACAAAAGTTATCGTAGGGATTTCTGATTTTCAAAACCGTTTGTCCGGTAGAGCCAATCAAAATCAGCAACAAAGCAACCAAACAGGACGTTTGGTCAAATCTAAGCAAATCTTTTAGATATCAACACCAAACTTGGTATGTCACGTGGAAGACACTACAACATGTTACCATGTGCAAAGGCAACTTCATACCTCTAAAAATGATTGATATAAAGCAAATCGAATTTATCGCTAACGCTAAAATAATGCATTACACATCCGCCGGCCAAAAACTTATACTCTGATCCAATCACAAGTTCATATGAAGACTCTTGAGAATGTTTAGTATACAAATCTGAGAAAAAGTTGACTGTAAGATGAAAAGTCGATTTTTAGTGAATATTTGAAACATGCATGCTTGGCTAATTGCTCCCCTCGCCTGCTCCAAATTCTCACACACTCAGCCTTCCCTTGACACACACATGCTTTCTTGAAATTGTGTGCTGACCAAGCCCCCACCCTCGTTTTTTAGCCCCTGTTTCATTTCGCTTCCAATCGCAGCTCGCCGTTACGAATATCAATTCTTTTTCGGCGGCCATTGTTGTTTTCAACTGGAGTCCCGTAATAGCCGTGTTGGAGGCAGCCACTTTCGGTAAGTCCTGTTTTTACACATTTTAAGCTAGAATTAATGATTGGGTTTGTGAAAGTACACTACTCTTGAATTATGGTGAAGGTTTAGCACTTTTAGACCTTTTAGATCGTGATTCTGAAGTGACGGAAAACCGAACTCGAAAAGTAGCTACTGTAGCTCTAGCTTTTTTCCTATCTGTTTTTAATTAGTGAGTCATTTTGCATCTCGGCGAATTGTTCATCCAAAAGGTCGAGGAGAGCAGCCTTTAGGAGAAAAAGCAATTCCCCACAGACCTGTCGGCTCATAATTGTGATTTGGGGCGTGAAAGTCTTTGTAATAAGCCTATGCGGCAGGGAGACCGCATAGACGTAAGCCTCAGAGTCAGGCTCGGCTCGCCCACTGGCAGTGTGTAAACAATTTTGTATTTCACTCAATTGTACTCCAAAAACGTCAGGGAGGACTGCTTTTTGTAGACAAGGGCCTGCTAAAGATAGTCAGTATATTTGATTTTTCAAGGCGAGCCTGTTTCATTCGTCATATGCCCTGAGAAAGCGACCTACGTTAGCCAGGCTAGTTTTGCCAATTTAGGTAAGTCAGGCTATTTAAAGGTCTCTGACAGTCAGAATCACTGTTTACAAGCAAAGGTCGAGCTGGTCTTTTGTCAGATGTGTATATATTGACCAGTTTAGAGGTAAATACTCTTGCCAGAGCATGGAATCAAACCCGTGTTTTGAGTGACTGCATGGGTCTCCATGAGGTCAACCCATTTGGATTCAAGTTCAAGTAATGACACTGCATTTCACAGTCAAAACTGAAGTCTGTGTCAAGTGTAGATGGGAAAAGCTTCATTTTTCACAACTGACATGGACCCTTTCTTCACTTTGACAGGTCTGGAGGGTCATGCAGAGGCCTGCTCAACAGAGTTCAACAGAGGATGCAACAGACTCGAGGATGGTGAGATCCACACAGACCCCTTGCTGGACTACCCCTCTCTAGCTGGACAGCTTCTCTTCAGACCTGACCCCAGGACAGCTTCATCCAGCTGGCCTGCCTGCCTGCCTGCCTGCAGGCCCTGCTTGCCCCTGCCTGCCAGCACTCCAGAGACAGTCACCCCACAGACACAGTAGCTCTGCAGCCTGCTTTTTTGAGGACATTGATGAAAAAGGACAAGCCAGCATTACTTTGATGAAAGTCTAAATGTTTAATCCTTTCCATGTGCCAGTATGCCAAGCTGCTGACTTTGTGTCTTATGTGATGAAACTAGTTCAAGTGATAGACTTTTGACCTGAATCCAATGATTATTCATCTGAATAAAAACCACTCAAGAGAAGTACTGCTTCTTGGATCATTTGTGCTCCACATCAGTACATCTCACACATTTGCCTTTGTTTCCATGGGATTCATGGAATTGTTAGTTTCTGCTCCACCATTTCCACCCTAGTGGAATAATAAGTATAATTGGGTGTGCTTTGCCTTCGGCAAGGGCACAACCTTTGTTCTCTCACATATATATTATTATTATTATTTTTATTATTTTTGCCCCCCTAAAACTCAGTCAATATTTGGCCTACATAGACAACGTAGGTGTCAAAAGTTTCGTCTTGGTAGCGATTGAGTTGCTTCTATTGGAATTTACGTTCCGTTGCATGGTTTAAGCTTAAGTTAAGTTTTTGTGGCGAAAAGTGAAGCTAACGGTGGCTAATTTGCTAGCCACAGTCACTGACGTTACTAACGTCACTGCGTCACTAACGTCACGAAAACACGCGTGACTACCTTTGCCAGAACATTCGTTTAGCATCTGTTAACTTGGGGGATAACTAGGCTAACTATAGCTTTACTGCAAGGCAACTGCAGAAACGCCACAAGAAAAGAGGCCAGGGTGATAACTATTTACTCATTTTACTTTGTGATATGACACACAATTGTGATGTGTAATGTACAATATAAGCTGATATTATTAAGGAAGTACATCTACTTTCGGAAACAGTAGTCTACTATTTCACTGAAGTATTAGCATCATGACATTAGCCTGTGTTGCCCGGGCAACACATACTACAGTGGTCTATGATGTAGCGTTATCTGTTTTCAATCGTTAAAATAAACATTCCTCACATATACATTTTCGTTGTAGGATTTATTCTGACATTAGAAAACGATTTGTTGGTGAAATTACCATTACCTGTGGTTTCAAACCAGTGTACCTCACTGCAACGCTGTAGCCTACCCAAGACACTAGTGAGTAGCTAACAAAAACATCTCCACAGCTATTTAGGAAGTCAAACGGCGACAGAACATGTTCGGCACTCCCCTTACTCAAAAGTCTTTCAATAGGTGAAACTATCTGACTACTATCCTGAACTTCATTGCCACAGCCTAAACTATGTCAATCTGTTCATGAAAATAATTAGTTTCAGCCTAAACCGTACAACGGAACGTTAAATCCAATTCAACCAACGCAATCGCTACCAAGACGAACACAGCAGTAGTCTAGTAGTACAATTTACTGGGGCAGCTTCTCCACACGGGGCTATATCGCATTTTGCGTTGTTACTGACAATGATCGCTACCAGTGAGCTTTTTATGAATGAGCGATTTTCCACTAAATAAATGTCAAGCTTATTTACGTTTATGGGGGCATATTTTCAGTTAGCAGATGGTACTGTTTGAACCGTCATTCCATCTTCTACTGCCGGTAACGTCGTAGAATCATCTTCAAAGGGGGTTCTTTATTAATGAATGAATGGAATATAAGTGGGCTAAATGTCTGAAAATATCACAAGAAGGGAAAAACTTAAAAGGACGTTTAAGTCATAGAGATTAGGTAAATTTTTACATCGGTCTGCCAAATGTATTCGTTTTGACACATTTGGCGTCAAAGTCTCTCAAAGCCAGCTGGTAAAAACGATTTAGGAGTCACAATGTACCCAGACCTTTCGTTTGAGTACCATATTAAGCAAATTACCAGAACTGCATTTTTCCATCTACGTAATATTGCCAAAATACGAAAATTTCTCTCAAAAGATGATGCTGAAAAACTAATACATGCATTTGTTACGTCCTGATTGGACTATTGCAATGTGTTGTTCTCTGGCCTCCCAATTACCCACCTAAAAAATGTACAGCGGGTGCAAAATGCTGCTGCTAGACTATTGACCAGAACAAGAAAGTTTGATCACATAACATCTACTCTTGTCTCTCTACACTGGCTCCCTATCCAAGCCAGAGCTGACTTCAAAGTTCTACTACTAACCTACAAATCTCTGCATGGATTGGCACCACTGTACCTCTCCGGTCTCCTTGCACCCTATTGCCCCGCAAGGACACTTAAATATCAAGATGCCGGCTATCTGGTGGTTCCCAAAATTAAGAAAAAAACAGTTGGAGGTAGGGTGTTCTCATATAGAGCACCTCTTCTCTGGAACAAATTACCTGTCTCAATTAAGGAGTCTGATACTGTTTTGACATATAAAATTAGGTTAGAAACTTTATTGTTTAGTCAATTCTACGACTGTTAAAGGTAAGTATGTTACTAGTTGGAGGCAACGGGGGACGGGTTGTTTCCATCCTTATTCTATAAATATAACTTATTTTAGAGTTCTCTTCCCCTGGAACAGATTTCATGTTCCAACCAAGGGGGGCTGTCGCTGTCTTGGTGTGTGGGGCTGCATCAAATACCCCTTTTTTGCTCTGTTAAATTGCTGCACCAGTTTCAAGTATGCATTTTTATATAAAATATACAGAAGTATAAGTTGTAAAAATGTCATTAAAAAATTGACCTCTGTGCAACCGACGCAAGCAAGCACACCCTAGAATTTCCCCAGAAATTGTTCCCTCTCTAGTTTTACTATATTATCTATACTAAATCAAAAATCGGAAGAGGAGACGCCACAGTTTTTCCTTGGTAACAGTTGGCCTAACAGTTAGGACACAGCTAGGTAGCTAATGTTACGAACTACAGTAGCCTACCTACAGGACTCTACACTGTTGTAGTCAGTGGTGTAGTGGTAAAAATAGAGGTGGGTAAACTATGAATTGTACTATTTATTTACAGGGTCGTAAATTTTTCAGGCATCTGTGGGAGTGGGAGCACTCCATGGTCTCTTCAAAAATTGCCTGATATCCATGGCTAATTAATCCGAACAGGTAGACTAATCCACAACGTGTATGTGTGTACATACTTCGTGGATCCTGATTGGTGTCGCTGCCGCAGCCGCAACACATTGATTGGAGGGTCACAGACCATACAGCGCAGATGTTAAACAATATGAAATTTAGTCTTTGGTGTTTTCAAATTACACCAAATTTATTTCGGATTATTCCAACGGCAGAATACTAGGCACAGAGAACTTACGTGTGTAAACGCGCATAAACGCTATTTAGAGGTGGATAAACGCAATTTCTGCAATTTAGAGGTGGATAAATGCTATTTCCGAATTTTGGGAGGTGCGTAAACAGCGTTAACGTGCATTTAGCCCCCACTACATCACTGTTTGTAGTTGTGCTGGGGTGCACGTAAACGCTGTTTACGCACCTCCCAAAATTCGGCTGAGGAATAAATGTAATTTTCTGCGGTCTATAAGCTTTGTAAATTAATATTGGCAAAAAATTCGGCTGAGGAATAAATGTAATTTTCTGCGGTCTATAAGCTTTGTAAATTAATATTGGCTAAGTAGTCCAACTAACCATACAGCATGCAGAGTGTTGAACACCAGTGTACATAACTACCTATTTAGTTCAGTATATATTTGTTAAAAGTTTCATAAGCACTTACCTCATTGGGCTCCATCCTCCAACTCTTCCTCCAACGAGCAACTTATATCGTTATGAGGTAAAGTTTGGTCGTTCTGAAATCGTCTACTTTTCCCTGTGAAAGCAGGCCGTTTCACCTTTGGCCTAGTTCAAACAAAACCTAAATTTTCGCAATAAGAATTTCAGCAATCTGGATTTCCGCAGTCTGAATTTCAGCAATCCGAATGTCAATAATCTGAATTCCCGCAATATGAATTTCAGAAATTTGTATTTCTGGATCAAAATAATTCGGATTTATGAAATTCAGCATACAAATAATTCAGATATGATATATTCAACAGCAAAATATTTCAGTTTTATAAAATTAGACACACAAATATTTCAGATCTTTCATATTTAAATTCAGATACTTTTGTCAGCTTTCTAGCTCCATAGTGGAAACCCCCAGAACCTGAGAATGGGGTGATCGACCCTTTACAGATCCAGCGCTACACCATTTCACAGAAGTGGCTTGGACTTGCGTATACTGACATTGAAGGGAAGGGCTGGGGTGTCATAGCGACTCTGAGATTTCAGGCTGATGAGGTGGTCTGTGACTACCATGGCTGTGTCATGACAGCAAAATAGGGCAAAGTAGTACACCTGAGCACCAGTCAAGAGGATACTGGTTAAATGATAAATGGCGGTTGATCAACCACTCAAGGAGTAACCCGAACCTAAGTCCGAAGCTGTTTTCGGTGAAGAACTTCTGTTTGATTACGGAGTTCAGATGAGTTCTTTTAGAAGAGAAGGCGTGAAACTCCAGTGGCTCTCGACCAGGGGTCTTCAATGTTTTTCAGGCCAAGGTCCCCCAAACTGATGGCGAGATGGAGCAGGGACCCCCTACTATATAAATTGCATAAAATTGTGTTTATATTATACTGGGCCTAGTGCCATGTATAAACATAGCTACCCTGTTATTGTGCATTCAATACTAAGATATTCAAATAAGACACAAGATAATATATTAATTTAAAAACATTTTTTAACATGTGCAAGGTACAGGGTGGCCATGCCACTGCCATTTACCCTGAGCTAACAATTAATAACAACTTATTAAAATAATTCACAGATTTATGTTTTTATTTTAAACATACATATACTAGAAGGGACAGTGAATCCTCAAGCCATCTGTGGATGGCACACATACTCTCAGATTAGTGAGATGTCTGACCCTGATGTGTTGCACACAATTTATCTAACCTTGGACGGGTGGAGGTTGTCAGGCAGAGGGTCATATCAGCCTCAGGCTGCAGCCTTGACTTGTATTTGTTTTTCAGGTAGTTGAGTGAGGAAAATCCACTTTCGCAAAGAGAAGTTGTTGCAAAGGGCAAAAGACTCATCATAGCTTTTGTTGCCGATTGTGGAAAGTCTTTCTGGCAAGAGATCCAGAACTGGGTGAGTCGTTTAGTTTTGTAAATGTTTCTGAAGGTACTGTCAGTGGATAGTGAAGGATTTTAAATTTTTGTGTCTATTCCAATATGTAAATATAGCTGCAAGCAGCGATGCGGGTTCCTCCGCAAAATGGCAAAATATTATAAACATGTACACTGTTGAAGATGGAGAGTTGGACAACAAGAGAGCAAAACGACTTCATGAGTGGCCAACAACAATAGGCTGAATGGGGATTTGAACTCATGAGCATAAGGTCACAAGTCAGTCTCTCTATCCTCTCTGCTACACACCAACTGTTGAGATTGTATGAGTAGAAAGGGCAGAGTAAGAGCTTTGGTCAGCTTTGGGACAAAGGTTAAACGGTTGACATTTCAACCAACGTGGACACTTACATAAATACACCCCTTTCAGACATTTTGTATTGTATTTCTCATTCCATTTCACCCTATATAAAGACACATCTGCCCGCACACTATCCCCATCCATGCTGTTTCCCTCTCTCCCAGCGCAGGTCATGCCAAAGCAGAAATGCTGCAGCAGCCGCATGAGGTTTAGATGTAGTCCAAAAACTCCCACAATCAATACATATCAACCGCAACATTGTTTTCAAACTTTCTCAAAAATGGCTTGAAAACCACGGATATTCACTTTCTTCTTGAGTAGATCTCAAGAATAGCCTCACAGGCAACTGGCTAGTGTACTGCCCACGTGCAGTAGTGATGGGTCGTTCGCGAACGATCCGGCTCTAAGAGCCGGCTCTTGAAGGTGAACGTCGGGAGCTGGCTCGCATATCTGAAGAGCCGACTCTATTTTTAATAGATTAATACAGCCTATAAAAACTGAATGATTATGAAATAATGAATTTTAATTGTATTTAAAATAATTGACTAATTCAAAGAACAACAAAAAAATACTTGTAGGCTTAAAGGCGCACACGATCATCCTCACATTCTGTTCCTGTCAATCCTGCATGAGGGAGGGCCGAGCCAACTCACACACAGTCAGAGAGTAGTCAAAACTCGGAGGAGAGCCATGACAAATCAATGCATTTTTAAAGATATGTGGTTACGGTCGAGTATGATTTCATTTCATAATTTAATTCAAATTGTTTTCACACCCATCATAGTCAAATTCATAGTTAAAACATGTATTTTTTAAAGAGCCGTTCAGGAGCCATACGAGCCGGCTCACCAAAAAGAGCCGGAATGCCCATCACTAACGTGCAGGTCCTTGCGAGTGTAGCCTCTGATAATAAAATAGCCGACACTCTCTTCCGATTAAACTACACGACATGCACACTCTGGGTGACCAACACGATTATATTAACTAACAAACAATAACATTACAAACATCTAACTGAATGAAGACAACAACTGAAATCCCTCGCATGGCCGTTGTAACCAAACTATTTTCGTTTTTTGACATGCCGCACTGCATGCTGGGTACTCAAGAGCGCTGACAGCTGATTATCTAGCAGTGCTCCGACTGCGTGATATGACGAGATTCTAGTGACGCGCTAAGGTCTCTGAGTCTCCTGCATTAACAAGTTCTGCTGGATTAGCAAGCTATTGTTACTAATGTTTTTTTAGCTATTGAATGGTAATGCAAGCTAGCTAAAAAAAATTGTTAGCTTGGCTAAACAGAAATCAACAAATCAGATCAGTCGAACTTTATTCAGAAAGGGGGGGATCTGTATTTTTTACTCTACTCTTAACGCATGACTATGTTTAACTTAATGTCTGCACCTCTCTGTCACCAACTGTCTCTGGAGTGGAGGGTGGGGGCTTCATATCCAACAAATTACACCCCTGAACTTTTAAAACAGATCTAATGGCCTACTACAATTGTAAATATCCTATGGCTTCTTCTCCAATTGGGCCTCGATACAATGTCATCTAATATTTTCTTCCCATTCTGCACAGTTTTTGAGGACTTTCCACACCAGCACCCTTTCCCCAGTCCCTCTATTCTGCCCTACTACATGTGTTTTCCAACACCAGTTACAATCAACCCTGGGCAGGGACGGCACCAGATAATTTTTAATACAGGTGCTGAGGAGGTGCTAGATCATTGACAGGGGGAGCTGCGCAATTATAAATACATAAATACTTTTAATAAAGAAGCAGTACTTCTCTTGAGTGTTTTTTATTCATTTACATTACATTTTTACATTTAGTCATTTAGCAGACGCTCTTATCCAGAGCGATTTATAGTAAGTACAGGGACATTCTCCCCGAGGCAAGTAGGGTGAAGTGCCTTGCCCAAGGTCATTTGCACAGCCAGGAATCGAACCAGCAACCTTCGGATTACTAGCCCAATTCCCTAATCACTCAGCCACCTGACTCCCGCCTGATTCAGATGAATAATCATTGGATTCAGGTCAAAAGTCTATCACTTGAACTGGTTTCATCACTTTAAGACACTCAAAGTCAGCAGCTTGGCATACTGGGACATGGAGAGGATTAAACATTTAGACTTTCATCAAAGTAAAAAATGCTGGTTTGTCCTTTTTCATCAATGTCCTCAAAAAAGCAGGCTGCAGAGCTACTGTGTCTGTGGGGTGACTGTCTGTCTCTAGAGGGCTGGCAGGCAGGGGCAAGTAGGGCCTGCAGGCAGACAGGCAGGGCAGGCCAGCTAAATGAAGCTGTCCAGCTAGTGAGGGATAGTCCAGCAAGGGGTCTGTGATGCTCTCAGCATTCTCTGTTGTTAATCTCAGCATCCTCTATTGAACTCTGTTGAGCAGGCCTCTGCATGACCCTCCAGACCTGTAAAAGTGAAGAAAGGATCCATGTCAGTTCAGTTGTGAAAAACGAAGCTTTATCCATCTACACTTGACATAAACTACAGTTTTGACTGTGAAATGCAGTGGCATTACTTGAGCTTGAATCCAAATGGGTTGACCCGATGGAGACCCAGGCAAAGTCCCTCAAAACACGGGTTCAATTCCAGGCTCTGGCAAGAGTATTTAGCTCTAAACTGGTCAATATATACACATCTGAAAAGACCAGTGCCCCGTTCGTCGTAAGGGTTGAAGCTAAGTTAATCAATTGTCCCTTTAGCCCGTTAACATTAGCGAGATGAGTGAGAACAGCGGGTTCGTCAACGGCTGATCCGCATCCAAATCATGTGGTTAATTTCAATCAGGCTAAACTTATCAGGGAAATTGCATGTGCACGTCCTACTTCAAAAGGCAGGAAAGGTCGATCACCAAAACCGTGATTTTCTAACGGTATGATGGCGGAAAAGACGAAAGAGAGATCGGTGATAGGCTATTCTCGCCATCCGAGCAAACTATTATAATGAGTCTCTAGACAATAAGCATATAATCATGGCTAAGTCAAACACCGCCACCGCTGCCAGAGCAAAACAAGCAGCTTGGGAAAAAATTGCCGATATGCTAAATGCGAAAGTTTTGGGGAAATGTATAGGCTCATGCCTCATTACCCCAATCAATCAGATCACATTTCTTTAATTGTGCCTGCTGGTATAGGCTTAATGGAAATTAATAATCGAATGAGATCTTGCTAGCAAAAATAATGATCTCAACTCTTTCAGAATAAGTAGGCTAAATAAAAACAAGGCCAAAGAGTATCTAATTGATACGAATTCATAGACAATTATGAGGATATATGCAGGCTACTGTGCTTATATCATGTACTATATATGTGTATATGCATGTAGGCATATGTGTAAATCCCTCTTTGATGTCATTGACTGGGACATGGCCAGGGAATATGATGAATTGATTCATCAGCTGGTTAAGCGCCAAGTACACTTTTCTTACAGCAACGCATGCTGCGGCTTTGCCAATGTTTTCTGCATCTACAGTATGCATTTCTGCATACTGTATAAAAATGTAGCCTATAGCCTACCTGACGCAAAAAAACTCAAGGCTATGCAGTCTGAAGCACAGTTAAAGTTTCAAGTAGCTTTATTGTCAATTCTTCACGTCAAGACATAAAAAGGAATCGATATGACGTTTCCCACTCTCCCACAGTGAAACATATAAAAAGCACAGGCACAACAGATAAGACAAGACATTTCATAAAACATAGCGTTACATATTCACATACAGCAGCATAAGCTCATAATAAAGCATAAAGCTTGCTGCGGCGTGTGATATTTACAATGTACAGCCCGAGAAGGTCTTGCAAATAAATTAGTCCATGTCGGCTGAATTGATATCGCTCAAACAAGAACTCATCCGTGTGAAATAAAGGATCTTGGCAATCGCGAAGAACTCTATTGGTATGGAAAGCTAATCGAACTAAATTATAGCTCCTTGGTCAACTGGGTCTCTCAAAAAGGGAGCTGCCATGTTATTTTCTGGGGGTGTTGCATGCTTATCCAGCTACACTTACGTTAGCCTGCTCTGGAGCAGGTTAGTGCTAATTGATATGTTACTATGGTGATTTATCGAAAGTTGCTTCCACAAACCAAAAAGAGGGGCGTTTTTTATCTTAGCCTGAAAATTAGCTCGCTAAACCGCTTAGCGAGCTACGAAGAATACCCCCCAGCTCGACCTTTGCCTGTAAACAGTGATTCTGACTGTCAGAGACCTTTAAATAGCCTGCTACTGAAATTGGAAAAACTAGCCTGGCTAACGTAGGTCGCTTTCTCAGGGCATATGACGAATGAAACAGGCTCGCCTTGAAAAATCAGATATACTGGCTATCTTTAGCAGGCCCTTGTCTTCCCTGACGTTTTTGGAGTAGAATTGAGTGAAATACAAAATGTTTACACACTGCAAGTGGGCGAGCCGAGTCTGACTCTGAGGCTAATGTCAAAACAATGTACCCCCGGGACGCAGTATCTCTCCAATTGCAAGTCCACAAATCACAAAAATAATCGGAGCATCTGGCTAAAAACACAATTCCCACATCTCCTAAAGGCTGCCCTCCTCTACCTTTTTTGTGTAGACCTAACTGTAAAATGGTGAACTTATGAACATGACGCGACCAAAACATGGCTGCCGCCTAAGCCTATATGCGGTCTCCCTGGCGCATAGGCTTATTACAAAGACTTTCACGCCCCAAATCAAAATTCTGAGCCGACAGGTCTGTGGGGAATTGCTTTTTCTCCTAAAGGCTGCCCTCCTCTACCTTTTTGATGAACAATTCGCCGAGATGCAAAATGATTCACTAATTAAAAACACAGAGGAAAAAAGCTAGAGCTACAGTAGCTACTTTTCGAGTTCGGTTTTCCGTCACTTCAGACTCAAGATCTAAAGGTCTAAAAGTGCTAAAACCTTCACCATAATTCAAGAGTGGTATACTTTCACTAACCCAATTATTGATTATATCTTAAAATGTGTAAAAATAGGACTTACCGAACGTGCCTGCCTCTAACACATCAAGCGATTCCAGTTGAAAACAACAATGGCCGCCGAAAAATAATTTATATTCGTAAAAACCGAGGGTGGGGGCTTGGTCAGCACACAATTTCCATAAAGGATGTGTGTGCGTCTCGCCAAGCTCGCGCGTGTGTCAAGTAGGTTGACCACCTGTCCAGCTTTGCGCTGTATCGCACAGCATTTTCAATATGGGACGTGCGGGACAAGGGGTGAAAATGCTGTGCAACACAACGCAAAGACACTAGGGTGGTCACCCTAGTGTCAAGGGGCAGGATGAGTGAGAATTTGGAGCACACGCGTTGTGGGGCAATTCAATTGAATTCAATCATATATTGACATATCAAGATGAAATTGCGTATGGTACTTCAGAATGATGTCATCTTGAAGGCACAAAGGTTTGAAAACCATCAGTCAAAATTATATTTGATTTAATAAAACAAAGATATCGTGGCAATGTGGACATTTACATAAATACACTTCTTTCAGCCATTTTGTATTGCATTCCTTTCAATTTCACCCTATAGAAAGATATGTATTCTACAAATCTGTAACAATTTTCAAGTCGATTGGATCTATTGTTCATGAGGAGAAGGGTTTTGAAGGTTGTACCAAATTTGGACAGTACAGCAAAATCTTTCATGGCAGACCTTATGGGTTCTTGAGGCTTTTTTGTTCCCCATGAGAAATAAGGCATGTATACCAATTTTCAGGAATAATGGGGCGCTGGGGACATCACGTATACTTTGGGCGTGGCTTATAGCGCCACCTATGGGCGTACATGGGCCATTAGCGGTCTGGGAGTAGTGAGTGACCTGGTGTATCATTGGGCCAAATTTGAAAAAATCGTGTCAAGGACTTTTTGAGCTATTGAGCCATTTAGCGGAGAAGAGGAAAAATAATAATAATAGGAATACTAACAAAAACAATAGGTTCCCTCCTACCGGAGGAACCCTAATGATAGTATTCAATGACACAAATCTGTGTTTTAGAAAGAGTGGTCTGGAGTCGCAGAGGTCCGATAATATCAGCTTTAATGCAGCAGTGGGAAATCAACAAGTACAGAGCTCTGGGGTTGTCTACGTTTCCCTACCCTGTGTTTCACTGCGACTCTGCCGCAACGTCGTGTCATCACCGACCACGCGATGCGGGACTCCCGGGATCTTCCCCCGCCGACGAAGGCGGGGAGCCCATCTCATCACTATCGTTAGCTACTTAAGACCGTGGGGGGTGCCCTTGGTTGCACGTTGGGAAAAGAACCGCTGTTTCATCGCTCGAGTCACCTCTGACTACTGACTGAAGCCCCACCGTCGGGGAATAATCATTGAGGCGGGGCATGTTCTTCCTCTGTCAATCCATGCCCAGAATCAACAGCACGAGGTCCCTATATAGGAATCACAAGGGTTTTATGGAGGGGACACACCCAGGGCAAGCCCCAGGCGCATCCCGATCACACCCGGGCAATTCGGATGGCTTGCTTCCCACGCCAATGGCTGCACAAGTGCTGGGCTGCTGATGGCTGTCAGAGCACGGGCTAAATTTGCCACACACTCCTATTTCCACCAGCTCACCCACCATCAACGGTTCTACAGGGCGTAAACGCCACCACCCGACGGAGCCCAGACCGAAGTAAACCGATCCTCCAGAGGTTTAGGTCGGGCCGGCGAATCAGTTCATCGGCGGACCATCTCAAACAGAGACACACCCCAGGATGTACCAACAGCTAGCCTAGCTGCCGATGGCTGCACAAGTGCAGGTCGCCACTGGCCTCATAAGCTTGGCAAGCCAAGCCCCTATCCAGCTGCAACCACCATCGTCAGTTTCGTGCTGCACGTCCGGCCTTGGCCCGAGGCGAGTCCCAGCCCTCAAAGACAACTACACCCAGATCGATGGGCTTTCGGTAATACGCTATGGGGCCAGGAAGTCCTGTTAGCATTGAATACTGGGATCTCCCT
Organism: Osmerus mordax; assembly: GCF_038355195.1. Classification (NCBI taxonomy): domain Eukaryota; kingdom Metazoa; phylum Chordata; class Actinopteri; order Osmeriformes; family Osmeridae; genus Osmerus; species Osmerus mordax. The sequence goes on along the minus strand of NC_090058.1, from coordinate 18,279,152 downwards.
TAACCCAGTGCCAGGTTCGTCGACGGGTCTCTCTTGTCACCGCCGCCATCCCCTGGTCTCCGAGGCTTCCAGGTTCCCCCTGGTCTCCGAGGCTTCCAGGTTCCCCCTGGTCTCAGAGGCTTTCAGGTTCCCCCTGGTCTCCAAGGCTTCCAGGTTCTCCACAAACTTAGCCTGGCTTGCCATAGCCTCATGCACCATTACAGTACATGTTTCAACCGATCCAAAGTCTGGTGGGCGCGTTCTCCTTCTACCAACCCGCGCCAAGTTGGCAGTGCAAGGCCCTCATCGCCGAGGTCCAAGCAGAGTAGTAGCAGGAATACAATTACAGTTTTTATGGTATTTTATTATTTATATTGTTTTTGGTGTAACGGTGTATCTCTCCACCGCCACTTTTATTTTATCATGTTTTTGGTGTAGCGAAGGTACTCACCCCTGCCACTTTTCTTGTCTTGAACCTGCAGAACTCGCAGAACCAGCCACCCCCAACGGAGGGCAGCATGCTACCCTGAAAAGGGGTCAGAGACAAGCATATGCATTACGAGGGGCCAAGCCGCCTCAGGTGTCGGGCACACCTACATCCACGGGGCGCTGAAAGTCCCGCAGAATGTCAAGGGAGTGACATCTCCTACTCACCAGCATGGCAATTCGCTTAGCCCTCGATTTCGACAATCCGAGACTGGACAGTAGGCGGTCATTGAAACTCGGCCACTTTCCCCTGGCCCCGACTGGAAAGCCAAAGAACCGAAGCCTCGCCACTCCATCGACATGCCCTGGGTTGTTAACCCACACCAGTTGAGGTAGGCCTCCCGCCGCCAGTAACACGGGACTGGACTCCTCATTGTCTCGATTTTGTCTGGACCTCCAGTTGAGTTTCCCACCTCTGTGGAAGAAACCACCAGGTCTGGTACTTGCTCTAGGAGGCCCCCAGCGCTCAACCAGAGTCGTTCAAATTTTTCTCTGGGAAAGAGGCTGGTCGTCGCCAACCGGGTCAGGGGGTCCTCAGACCGACTTAACCGGAAGACACGCCAGCTCTAAACGGAGGGGATCAGGTGGGCCAGCTTAAAGATACAGAGGCTGCCGTCTCTGCACCCATTCCTGGGTTCACAGGATCGGATCCGAGCCTGGACCCAGCTGCTTTCCGAGGTACCTTTCCAGGACCTCAGAACCCGTCAGGCGCAGGGACTCTCCACAGACCAGCCAAGGCCTGCAGTCGTTTTCCAAGAACGAGTATGCGCCCTTGGTGAGCACGAATCCAAAGCACTTTTGGGGCTGCACGCGCATGCCCGTTAGCTGGCAAAAGGTCTACAGAATAGCAATGTTCTTTGCCATACCATTCCACGAGCCGCTAACCATAACCAGATCGTCAGCAAAAGCTAGAGTCGTTACTGACCGACCATCCCAAGAGTAGCCCTCGCCACGACTCTTGAGCGTCTGAATCAACGGAACCAGCGTGAGATTAAAGAGAAGGGGGGACATAGGGTCGCCCTGTTTGACCCCGACCTTCATGTCAATCAATGGACCGGCCAGCCTCCACCTTGACCCGTCCACATATGAGTCTCGGATGAGACCCAGCACATGCTCGTCTAACCCCTTCCATTCAAGAGCACCGAGGATGTGCTCAAGTGTCACGGTATTTAACACCTTTGCGAAATCAACTGACACCAAAGCTTGAGTTACTCCACTCTTTTGACTCCGACAAATCAGCCCTTCGAGTACCATGAGATTCTCAGAGCAGCCAGAGGAACATGTGAATCCCTTCTGGCACGGTGACAAGGGGCATGCAGCGGCCAGCCTCAGTGTCAGGATCCGCGAATAGAGCCGGAGCACCACCTACCCAACCGTTATAGGGTGCCAATTTGAAATCGATTCCAACTCGGCTGGATCGGCGGACTTCGGTATCAAGGTTGATGTGTTCATCTTGAAGACATTCGGCAGGGTCCCTGAGACAAGCCACGCGTATCCCATTTGACCAGATCAGCTTTGGTCACCCCGTCGGGACCCAAAGCGGTGCTATTTTTCACCCTTTGTAGGTTTTCGCTAACCTCCGAAGCCGAGATAGGAGTCCAGAAGAACTCGTTCGAGACAGGCCCACCGACGGCGAACTGGCCGAGACCGCTGAAGACCCCCACCCCACCTGTCAGAGAACACAGAAGTGACCACAGGCAGGGGAACAGGGCAAAGGGTCCTCTCCAAACCGTCCAGGATTGGAGTAGTCAGAGTGCCTTTCGAATTGGCATACATCAGTTGATGCAGCCTAAACGTTGTGTGCCTAAGCGCCCGTCTCCCTTTAGGAATGGGTGCAGGTCCGCGTCCGTCTCCACAGGCCCTCTCAGAACAGAGTCCCCCAAATCCCCGCCCCAACTCCGTTAGTAGCTCAAGTGCCGTCGATCTTATCCAAGTTGGGCTTGGACCGGCACTCCCCCAAGGGCGAGATGTGGCGCCGACCTGGACCGCATCACCTTCATCCTCTCGCCTTTTGATGGCATCAAGGAGCTTCCTCTGTACTCCTTGGCGGGGGGGTGATGGGTCACTCGCGGGTGACAGCTCCCGGACAAGCCCTGTAAAGTCCGGGGCCTCGTCGGCACCACCATGTACACAGGATTCCAGAGATCGTCTTAACTGCCCCACCTGCCTCTCAGTCCTGCCGGTCCCCAACCACCTAGCTATAAGCGAGTTAGCCGACTTGAGGTGACTAAGCATTGGGGTGAGACACCTCACCTCCTCCACTTCCGCTGTGGACCAATCCTGCTCCAAAGCAGGCCTCCCACACCGGGCGTGCTCCCTGTCCAAGACTTCCCAGCGATAAAGGTCCCTGTGCGTATGCTTCCTGTGGAGGGACAGACCAGCTTTAGTCTTGAAGGCCCTCAGGCAGGATTCACAAGTGAACCCTCCCATGGCCGCCGGCTCAACCTCCCCCTTGCACTTCGGGACGTGGCAGGAGATTGAGTGGTGACTGTCGCTAGTCTTTCCACACTCGGCACACCCGAAAATTGTCGTGGTCGTGGTGGCTTACCCGAAGATGTTTTGCCATACCCACCACAGCACCGATAACTTTCCCACAGAGACCGCAGCACGGGTCGGACAAAGGCAGGAAAACACACCAAGGAGGATCCGCAACAGAGTCAGGTGGGAGGGGACTATCTCCCAACACCTCTTGAACTGAGTTGGCTGGTTGCACCTTCTCAGGGGAACCCCCGGTTACTGTTCCGAGGCCTGATAGAGTGCTCGAGTGCACGGGTCTGGTAGTCTGGAAATCCCCAAGGAAAGACGCATGCGACCCGTCCTGAGCTGGATCCCCAGCGGGTTGGGAACCTGCACAGGACTGAACTAAGGTACGGTCCACCTCCATTACAGAGGCTTCCCGCTCCTCAGAACGATGCGATCTGCCGACACCCGTTCCATAGGTGTTCTCCCATTCCGTCAACCAATCGTCAACGACAGATCTCCTCCGCTTACGCCCTCCCGCTATGTCAACCTCCTGAAAGTCCGATTGGTCTGGGTCTTCCCTGGAAGTGTCGACCACTCCTCCCCCAGGTAGTGCGTGTGCTATGCCCGAGTGGACCATGCACGGTTCCACTTGGGTCAGTCCTACAGGCCCAGATGGTTTGGGCCGTCGCCTAGCAAGCCTCGCTGCTCTGCTCAGACATCCGGGTGATGTAGGAAGAGGATCCAACGGGCCTGCAATTGGTTTGAACTTTACCCCCTTGTTCAGATCTTCAGGGTGTAACCTTGAGATGACCGGAGCCACCCCTGACTCCGAACCACCATGAGGGCCTTGCTGGGCCTCACCGTGCTCCCCCATTGGCACGTGGGCAGGACGGTCAGAACCGCCCTACACTCTGATCCACCGTAAGGGACTCGCTCGATCCCACCGAGCTCACTTACTGGCACAGGTCCATTGTCGACGTTTGAAACTCTTCCAAACATCTGACAATAAAAGGCCTACACCCACCTTCCAAAATCGCAAAGTTTAAGCCCCAGACGGTAGGTCATCCGGGACCGCACGGCATACCCTCCCCCCGCCAGAGACGGTCGCACAGTCGGGGTAGGGACGGCCGAGCCGGGGCAGAGGACCACCGGCCAACACGCGCTCACCGACCTTCATGAACCAAGTGCCAGACCTCAGTTGTCGTAAACCATTCCAACTGATGAGGACCCTTGGGTTAGGGGTTGGGGTTAGGACTAGGGTTAGCATAACCTGGGGAGATTCCGACCGCCCTTACTGGAGGCCCCCCCACCACTATTCATGCACCACGGTACCTTGGGGGGCAAACTCCAAAAACCGGCCTAAATCGCAAAAGTTTAAGCCCCTGACGGGAGGTCACCCGGGACCGCAAGGCATACCCTCCCCCCACAACAGCTGTGTCGGGGGCGAACTTGAAACGTAAGGTGACATCCACCACCAGGGCCAACTCCCCTTTGACGAAGACCAGGTCAGGGATTTTCAGGTCCCCTTCCCGGGAGAGCACGCGCATCTCCTTCTCTACGTCCCAACCAGCCCTGGAGGCTTCCTCTGCCAAGAGATCGCACACCTTATTGTGTCTGCTGATCCAACTAGACTGCACAGCAGGACACTGCCCCAGGATATGCGAACAGGATTCGATCTAGCCCTGGCATCTTCGGCAGGGAAGAGGAGGAAGCCCCCTGCCCCGCGTCAGCGCCTCTGAGGTCGGGATCACATTAGCCCGGAGCTGCAGGGCAGCCACATACTGGCCCTCAGTCAAACCCATCTGCGTGGGCCGACCGATTACTGATCCTGTCGCCGCCGAAGCACAACGTGCCCGTCCCCTGGGTTACCAACCCGCACAAGGCAAGAAAAGATTCCCGCTGCCAGTCACACGGGACCGGGCATCTCTCCGTCGCGGCAGGGCCAGGGCCTCCTGGGAGAGCCCCCACTTCAGCGGAAGGATCCACCAAAGCCGGTACCTCATCCCTGCAGCCACCAGCGCTCAGCCAAACAAGATTCGCTTACCAAAACAACATTTTGCTGTTCGAATCTTGTTTGGGTAAACACCTCAAGTGTACCTCATCGAGTCAGAGGGTCCTCGGACCTACTTAATCGAAAAACCCGCCGTGTTTGGACACAGGATATCAAGCGAGCAAGCTTCATCACCCCGAGACCGCCGTCCCGGGCTCTGCTGTACAGGAGCCCACCCGTAGTAGATGGGTGGAGATGTAGCCATTCATTAATCGCCTTCCGGATCAGTTGATCCACTGTTTCCAGGAGGGTGACCTTCGCAAGACCATGATCCAGTTGGTAAAACAGCCGCGGGACGGCATACCTGCAGAGCATCTCAACCTTCTGCGAAGGCTTCAGCGCCACGCCCCCGATGTCACGGATCCAGGCCCCCACCCGTTCGATCGGTCCTAGTAGTCCAGTGACCCTGCCCGGGCTCAGTCCCATCCCGAGGTATTTCTCCATCACCTCGGGATTTGTCAGGCGCAACGGCTCTCCACAGACCCGCCTGGGGCTGCAGTCGTTTACCACGATCGAGCGTCCACCTTTCGAGAGAAAGAACTCGAAGCATTTTTTTGGGTTGTACTTGCATCCCTGTCATGCGACAAAAGGACTCCAGGATAGCGATGTTCCTTGACATACCACTCCACAAGCTGCTAACCATAACCAGGTAGTCGGCAAAAGCTAGTGTCGTTACCGATCGGTCTCCCCATGCGAATCCCTCGCCTCGGCGTTCAAGAGTCTGGATTAGCGGGTCCAGAGAAGGGGGAAGGGGGGACATGGGGTCACCCTGCTTGACCCCTACCTTCATGTCAATCGGTCGGGACAGCTCAGTCCCCACTTTGACCCTAGTCATGCATCCCACGTATGAGTCCCGAATGAGACCCAAAACATGATCGTCTATTCCCTCCGCTTAAGAGCACCGAGAATGTGCTCATGAGTCACAGTGTCGAAAGCCTTCGCGAAACCGACAGACACCAAAGCCAACGTTGCCAGGCCTTCTATATAGGCATACTACAGTGGTGTATGATGCATCTGTTTTCAATCGTTAAAATAAACATTCCTCACAAATACATTTTCGTTGTGGGATTTATTATGACATTACATTACAAGTAAACGATTTGTTGGTGAAATTTTCATTAGCTGTGGTTTCTAACCAGTGTTGCTCACTGCAACGCTGTAGCCTACGCGAGACACACTACAAAATCATCTACACAGCTGTTTAATCAGAAGGACGGCAGTGTTTTAAAGATATAGCGATTGCGAAGACAGCCAGCGGGTCAGCATATTTTTGTGATTTGTGTAAAACTTGGAATTTGAGTGACACCACGGCTTGTTTTGACGTTAGCCTCAGTCAGACTCGGCTCACCCACTGGCAGTGCAGTACTGTGACAGTACTACTGTCTTCAATGCCACAGCTAAACTTTATGTCAAAAGAAACGTTCTCATTTTGGGCGCTTTCAAACAATCAGTGAAATGTGGAGCAACAGCAGCTAGCTTGTCTCTAGCAAACTTATTTTGAATTAGCCATTTCCCCCGACATTAATGTCAAACTTATTTACGTTTTGGGGGGCATATTCTCAGTTAGCAGACTGTACTGTTTGCATTTACATTTAGTCATTTAGCAGACGCTCTTATCCAGAGCGACTTACAGTAAGTACAGGGACATTCCCCCGAGGCAAGTGCCTTGCCCAAGGACACAACATCAGTTTGCATGACCGGGAATTGAACTGGCAACCTTCGGATTACTAGCCCGATTCCCTCACCGCTCAGCCACCTGACTCCACGTGTTTGAATCGCGATTCCATCTGAAATATACTGCCAGTGACAACGTTGTTACAGTAGCTTGTTTCAAAGGGTGTTCTTAATGAAATATGCAATATGAGTAGGCTAAATGCTTGAAAATATCACTAGAAGGGAAAAACTTAGAGGACGGACCCACCTGCAACCGACGCAAGCAAGCACAACCCTACAATTTCCCCAGAAATTGTACCCTCTCTAGTTTTAAGTATAATGCCAATAATGACAAATTACATAGATTTCTATTTTTTTTTTTACAGAAAATAACTATTATTTATACATAATTTTTCCACTTTTCTAAAATACATGCAAATGTAAATAAAATTACACTGATTATCTGTAATTAAATATATATCTTGTTATATTAAGGTTTATTTCCATACTAACAATTTAGCATGTTTCTAAGTAAATTTACGGTGAATCCTTCTAGTTTTATGTGTATGTAATTTTACATTCAGACAAAAATTCAGCATTAACATTTTTGCAAACCCATTTTCATTAAATCAAACAATGCAGTATTTTTACGCTGCACTGTTCTTGAGGTTAAAACTTTCAGGCATGTTGCGCGTTTGGCCACCCCAATCAGTGATGTCACACAGATAGAAACAAAGAAGGTTTCAATTTTAAGACAATGACGTTGAAACCTTCTGTGTTTCTATCTTCTATAACATTGGGACATGGTTTCAACCTCAAGAGAGCAGCAGATGTGTGGATTTAAAATTAAGTATTCAAAATATGCAAGGCTTCAGAAGGGGAGAATAACACAAATGACAGAGAATCAACAATCATACTTAATTTTTTGTCAAAACTTAGAATTATAATTTTCTATTATTATCAAACATTGCGGACACATACATACAGTTAGGTCCATAAATATTTGGACATTGACACAATTTTCATCATTTTGGCTCTGTATACCACCACAATGGATTTGAAATGAAACAATCAAGATGTGCTTTAAGTGCAGACTTTCAGCTTTAATTTCAGGGTATTTACATCCAAATCAGGTGAACGGTGTAGGAATTACAACACATTTGATATGTGGCCCCCCCCTTTTTAAGGGACCAAAAGTAATTGGACAATTGGCTGCTCAGCTGTTCCATGGCCAGGTGTATGTTATTCCCTCATGGGAGTTTGTTATTTCATTGACAAGGAGCAGATAAAAGGTCTAGAGTTCATTTCAAGTATGATATTTGTGTTTGGAATCTGTTGCTGTCAACTCTCAATATGAAGTCCAAAGAGCTGTCACCATCAGTGAAGCAAGCCATCGTTAGGCTGAAAAATCAAAACAAACCTATCAGAGAGATAGCAAAAACATTAGGTGTGGCCAAATCAACTGTTTGGTACATTCTTAAAAAGAAAGAACGCACTGGTGAGCTCAGCAACACCAAAAGACCCGGAAGACCACGGAAAACAACTGTGGTGGATGACAGAAGAATTCTCTCCCTGGTGAGGAAAAACCCCTTCACAACAGTTGGCCAGATCAAGAACACTCCAGGAGGTAGGCGTATCTGTGTCAAAGTCAACAATTAAGAGAAGACTTCACCAGAGTAAATACAGAGGGTTCACCACAAGATGTAAACCATTGGTGAGTCTCAAAAACAGGAAGACCAAATTAGAGTTTGCAAAAAAACATCTAAAAGAGCCTGTACAGTTCTGGAACAACATCCTATGGACAGATGAGACCAAGATCAACTTGTACCAGAATGATGGGAAGAGAAGAGTATGGAGAAGGTAAGGAACTGCTCATGATCCAAAGCATACCACCTCATCAGTGAAGCATGGTGGAGGTAGTGTTATGGCATGGGCATGTATGGCTGCCAATGGAACTGGTTCCCTTGTATTTATCGATGATGTGACTGATGACAAAAGCAGTAGGATGAATTCTGAAGTGTTTCGGGCAATTTTATCTGCTCAGATTCAGCCAAATGCTTCAGAACTCATAGGACGGCGCTTCACAGTGCAGATGGACAATGACCCGAAGCATACTGCGAAAGCAACCAAAGAGTTTTTTAAGGCAAAGAAGTGGAATGTTCTGCAATGTCCAAGTCAATCACCTGACCTAAATCCAATTGAGCATGCATTTCACTTGCTAAAGACAAAACTGAAGGGAAAATGCCCCAAGAACAAGCAGGAACTGAAGACAGTTGCAGTAGAGGCCTGGCAGAGCATCACCAGGGAAGAAACCCAGCGTCTGGTGATGTCTATGGGTTCCAGACTTCAGGCTGTCATTGACTGCAAAGGATTTGCAACCAAGTATTAAAAGTGACAATTAGATTTATGATTATGTTAGTTTGTCCAATAATTTTTGGTCCCTTAAAAAGGGGGGGGCCACATATAAAATGTGTTGTAATTCCTACACCGTTCACCTGATTTGGATGTAAATACCCTGAAATTAAAGCTGAAAGTCTGCACTTAAAGCACATCTTGATTGTTTCATTTCAAATCCATTGTGGTGGTATACAGAGCCAAAATGATGAAAATTGTGTCAATGTCCAAATATTTATGGACCTAACTGTATTCATGCACGTCCGTTACAAGGGTAATCTATAAAACAATGCCTTATACACTTCTGGACAAAGCAGGGAAACCAACGGACCTGAACAAAAAAGCTCTCATTGTTTCTACTCCTGGAGGACATCAAGGTGTATCAATAAACAAAGATTTTCTTTACTCCCTCCACTCGAAATTGGCGATTTTGGAGATCAGGCTCAGCACCCTTGGGTTGACAGCATACTGGCGTCTCTTCTCCCTTGGTGTTACTTTGGTCCCGTGGTCAGGATTAATTTTGAAGATGCACCTGTGGAAAAAAATAAAATATTCTTTCAATGTAGAGTCATAATAGGGAAGGATAAGCCAGCTATAAGACAGTGAAACAGCATTTTTAAGCATTAAGTTAAATTTAAGTTTGTTTAAGCAGCATATTTGGGTGTGCTTTGCCTTCGGCAAGGGCACAACCTTTGTTCTCTCACATATATATTTATTATTGGGTGTGCTCAAGCCTTCAGCGAGAGCACAACCTTTGTTCTCTCACATATATATTTGGTGGCCAAGCCGCGAAGCGGCGCAGCCACCTCAAGTGTTTCTACCTTTTCTTATAATTGGGTGTGCTCAAGCCTTCGGCGAGAGCACAACCTTTGTTCTCTCACATATATATTACATATATATGACAAGACATCATATTTCATTCTACACTTTACTCGTGTTTCGAGTTGTAACTGAGCAGCAAAATATATATATCTCTATAAATAATAAGTAGGTCCTATGCATTTTTATATAAAATATACAGAAATATCAGTTGTAAAAATGTCATTCAAAAACAGACCCCTGTGCAACCGACGCAAGCAAGCACACCCTACAATTTCCCCAGAAATTGTACCCTCTCTAGTCCTTCTTCCTGTTGGCCCGCACAGGCCCAGTTCCAAGAGTCAAGATGTTGAAATCTGGTTGGATAATGTTGTGGTTTGCTTGGAGTCTAATGTCTAGTGCATATTGAATAAGTACCTCCGTAAGAACTCCATTGTAGCTGCAAGTTCCACTGGGTAGTCAATGTTTTGCAAGTAATATGAGCAGAACATCATCTGGAATGCTTTGGTGAAGCTGGGAAGCTTCTCGTTGACGATGACCTGGTCCACTCCAACCATGAACATCTTTGCAGTGAGTTGGCTGTTACCTGTGAACAGAGAAAGTAGAGTATGATTCCCATGGGCAGTAAACAAGCCAAGAGCTCTGTATTGCAAAATGCTTAGATGACTTTATTCTTGAAAAACCCATATGGGGGTATTCCAGAAAGCAGGTTGTGCACATACCTGAATAAGTTACACACGTTTCAGCTGGAGAGTTAACTTATTCGGGTATGTGCATAACCTGCTTTCTGGAATACTCACATTCAGTTCTCAGCATGTTTGTTTTTGCAGTGTATGGGGCACTCCATCTGACCCATTACATGTGTTAACAAAGTTATTCAACCTACATGAATGATTTTTAGGCACAACCTACCACAGATCACAATGCAGGGTGTCGATGGCAGCTTGGTGGTGTCAACATCAGTTCCGATGGCAGTGTCATCGACACTGTGAAACATCCTGTCATGCTCTTCTTTGAAATGGGCAAGAAGCATCAGTACAGCTGCACAACTTTCATCACCTCCTGCCAGGGTTTGGTTCAGAATAGTGCCTGCTTTACTGGATGGCACAGTTTGAACAAACTGAAAGTACCGCAGGATCCTTCTGAACTTGGTGGCTGTGGACTCTTCAAAGCTGTCATCGATCTGGACACCTGTTAGTTCTCTGAAATGAAGCCTCATTCCAGTTTCCTCAAAGGGGAAAGGCCACTCTTGTAGGATCTCTTCTGTCTCTTTCAGTCCTGACTATGTCTTTCCTCTGAGAAGGAAACGTCTCCATCATTAGTCTCTTTATGTTCTCTGCATCTTTGTCTTTGTTTTTGAACATTTTTATTAGCTCTTATTGCTTTTGCAATTGTTTTGTTTCACCAGCAAGAAGCTCTGGCTCTGGATTTATGCACCCATATGCATCTTTATGCGCTTTCTTTGCATTGTCAGGGCTGCCACTTTCAGAAAGCCTTTTCTGGGCAGGAGGAGCTTGAAGTCGTCTGTAGTTATCCATTCGAGATATTAACTGTTTAACAAGTGAGTCATACCCGGTGCCAACAACCTGGCCCTCAATCTCATCTCGGAAGGATTTGGGGTAGCAAATAACCATTTTCCTAGCTATTTCAATGATGTGCCTCTTTCCTGGTTTCTTGCACACAGCAGTTATTTCAGCAACCACAATCCTGATAATCTCTCTTCTCTCTGCTGCAGACGGCCTCCTCTCTGTATCCAGCACCTTTCTTGTACTTGAGGGCATCTTATTCCAGGGTACTTCAAAGTTGTAATGCCAGCTACTGTCTTCTCTGGCTGAAAGGGAGGACCCACTGTCTGATGATGTAGTTGGTGATGCTCCAATGGGGAAGGCTTGACTTGACATGGCTGAAGCTGAGCTCCTTGTGGTAGAGGCCTTTGGCGTGGAGCAATTGCTGCTAACTGAATCAATGTCACGAATGAATGACTCTTCGCTTGACTCTTCAATTGGGCTAGTAGCCATTGAGGAAGAATTATCCTCAGATATCATCACTGAGGGTGAGCCTAAATAACACAAAGATGCATTAATGCCAGTCAATATAATTTACCTATCATTATTCTGTCAAGACAGTCAATCCTAACCTTGAAGCAATCATACTAAAACAGTCTCTACAGATGAGAACATTCACATTATATAGAGACAGTTAAAGCTACACAACTACATAGGACCATGTAAAACCAGTAACACATGGGCCCATGTATTGTGTTAGTCTCTGAAATATGTCATACATTCTGCTTAGAGCTGTATACTTTATATGAAATTGAATATTCATCAGCTGCTCTAAGCTATTCTTGACTTATGTTTAATGCAGGCCATAATTTTTCTTATTTCTATCGGCTTCAGGACTCCTGCAAGGTAATCCGACTCCACATACTTCAAGTCCTCAGCTGAACAGACTCCAATGTTTTTGATGACCTCTACTGCTCGCTGTATAGTGTCTTCTTGGCTTAACACAGAGTTCAGGGATGAGGTCAGGTCAGTCACCCAGTCCTCCATGACTGCAAGAGGGGTGAAAGATGTGTTATTGTTTAGTGGATTTCAGATTGTGTATTACACATTTCACAACAATTACTATGTTACCTTGGCTAACATACTTCCCCATTGACATAACTAGTACCGAAAATGAAAACACGTGCTTAAGAGAGATGACTGGGTGTCCATTCAGACTGTAAAGAGGTAATGGGTAGAAATCCAGGCAGTGTTCTGCATTTATGCAGTGCATGTCCTCAGCTGCTTGTTTGACTTCATAGAGTCCATACTCTGACAAATACAATGAAGTGTGTGGTGTCACCAGAAAACACACCTCTTTGTCATCTTTCACCAAAACAAGCTCAATCTGTCCAAACTTGATTGACTCATCAGACTCCCGTTTTAGGCAGAGAAAAGATCCCTTTTTGTAAAGTGTTCCCTTAAAGACAACCTCAGTGGACACAGACTCTGGTTCTGTAAACGTGTGTACTTGAACTGCATTACACACTGCATCACTGTATAGATGAGCGTGATATGGAGTTGAGTTTTTGGATGTCAGCACAGGTGCAAAAAAGGAACTTGCGCTAAGGGTTGTTTGGAGGAGTTGGTGCTGGTTTGCAAGAGACTGGCATACATTCTTGAAGTTTTTTGTCCTCCTTATACACCTCTTGAAGCAGGAGTGCTTACTCTCAAATCTCATTGTCCATAGTCGTATTAGGGGGCCCAGTTTGAGTATCAATACTGCATAATGAAGAAAATACACTGTAAACCCCAATTCGCTCACTCAACATAAAAAATTGTGGAAACGGCTTGCACACAAAAAAAATTGTTTAGTATAGCACAGTAACATAAAATTCATGAGTACACCAGACACAAAATAACTGTGTCACATCAACCTTATCTGACTGGAAATTAATGTCTGTGTAACACAACTTTTTATATCACACAACTAAATAATTTGTGTTTTTTGAACATTTAATGCTACAGCATATTAACAGAGAATGTATATGTTATATGACATAAAACTACTAGGTTCACTGAATGTAATTTTTTATGTTCAGACCAGGCCCGCCCGCGGGCCCGAAACACTGCCCCCTCCTCCCCCAGTTACTACGCACTAAATGTTAATAAATATATTTTTTAGACTACTACACATGTTATACATCATTGGAAAGCTACGATTCTTGTGCTTGTAGATATGTAAACCATTTCAAGATCGAGTCACAACAACAAGTTTAGTCAACGTCTTTGTCCAGTCACCACTTTGGTGTTGTTTACAAAGCCAAACGTCTCTACTTACCCTCAAAGGTTCTGTGTCGTTCAGGTATGCAAACAACACATCAAAACTTGATCTGTGTTCATTCCCAAGGGTTCAAAGTATCTAACCATGTAAAGTAATTTGTCCAAATACAATGTTTTACGTTCATGAATAGCCATTATCCTTTGTTTCATTATGCAAGTTAGCCGACGGAAGAAACAACTTGTTCACATAAAAGTGTTCTTTTCTCCGGTTAGCAACGGAGTATTTACGATATGATAGGAGCTTCCATGTCCCGTTCACAGCCCTCTAAAGCCAACTAGGTCTGTGCGTCCTGCCCCCCCCCTGCCCCCCGTACGTAACGTAAAATGTTAGATTCTTCCAACTTAATCCCAATTCGCCAACTCAAAAGATTTACTGGAACAGCTTGCACACAAAACATTCCTGTACAATAACATAAACATTATGAGTACATCTGACACAAAATATTGAGTTGTTTAATGTATATAGTTATGTATTTTGAGCACAAACAGTGATGTAACTAAACCAAATTATTTTGTGTACAATAATATGTATAATATGCTAATATGTATTTAAGACTTATGGTCAACTGAACATTTAGTTATTGATTTCCCAACTAGTATTTATTTAGTGCAATTAACAAAGATATTTCAAATCAAGGTGACACATTTGTAATTGTACATCTGAAGTATTTATATTTGGTTCTTTTAAACATATTTATTATGTTATTGGGCAAGGCACTTCACCCTACTTGCCTCGGGGGAATGTCCCTGTACTTACTGTAAGTCGCTCTGGATAAGAGCGTCTGCTAAATGACTAAATGTAAATGTTATACAAAACCTTCCTGTTGTGTGCATTAAGCATGAAAACATTGCCATACACTACAAAAAACAAGCGGAGCTGGTTCATGAAGGAGGACGTGAGACATAGCGCGCCACTAGCAACGCGTCATTTTATGCGCAGGGCACTCCCTCCTAATAGGGCGGGGTATATAAGGGGTTCCCGGCATATGCATCGCTAGTGCGACATAGACTTCAGTCTTCCTGCTGCCTCCGCCTCCCCGGCATCCACCCTTGGTTCTGTTTCCTGTTTCAGGGGGAATGCGTCGCTGCTCTCTGCTCGGAGGTCGAGACGGTGTCTCGTTGGATGCGGCAGGGAGCCGATGCGAGCAGAACCACAATGCCAAATCAAATGTACAATCGTGTTTTGTATAGTGGGAAATAAAGTATTCGTAAAGTCATACTGAGTCCTCCTGCCTGAACCATTTATAGGTTGAAATTCACTAATCAAAAGAACCTCAAATACATTTTTGAATTGCCTAAAATGCCTTGTACCAAAACATAGCATTAACACATTTCTGAACTAGGACATTTTATTCTTCCTCTGCTCACTCAACATTGTCCTTCTCAACTTTTTTTTATGAAAGAAAAGGTGCAGTGGTCTCTAAATCTTTTCAAGAGCTGTAGTTTACAGTTTATTTTTTAAGGACAGTATCTTAGGTTTCATTTTGTCTCCATCCACATTCAGAAGGACTTTCTGAATAAACTCAAAAGTATGTGTCATACCTTTTGGGTACTCAGCCTGGAGGACATACATCAAGCCGTACAAGTACAAAAAAGCATCAGCCCAGCACTCCTCCTGCAAGACTATCTGATCCTGGAGGAAGACCTTGACTTCAAGGGGATGAAATGGCACCATGTTAACATCCTCACTGTCAGCAATGACGGACACAATGGCAGCAGATCTCTGAAGAGTAGTGCCTTGGTCTGCACCCTCCTTGAGAATATGCCAACAAATGGACAAGTACATCTTTGATTACATACTCTGTGATGGACACATCTTCTGTTCTTTTTTGTACACCCCCAGTACTATAGTTACCTTATTTTGTGTTACCAAAAAGTGTGCATAAAAGAAAATCTGCCATGGAAATTAGGGTGGCTTAAAATAATATTTTGACCTTTGCTAAATGCGCTTTTTTGCTGTTAGATGACAAGATTATATATCAATCTTATATTTGCATGTGAAGCACAGAGGTGTAGCTATGAGGCAAGGAGCTCAGCTTGTTTTCTATTTGCGTACAGATAAAACAAACTTGATTAGAACATGTTAATCAGTGAGTGTGTATTTTTACATTTTGAACTGAACCAAGCTAGCTGTTTCCTCACGCTTTTTTTCTTTACACTAATCCCCTCCTGGCTCAAGCTCTGTACCTAACGAACAGAGGTTGTGTAGATTACTATATTGATGACAAGAAAGTGCTATGTGGAATGAGGACTATACCTTTCTGGAATGACGCCAGACATGGCCTTGCAACAATGGCTGACAGTAATTCCTTGCTTAGTATGAGTTAAGATTTATTGCTGAATTTCTGGTGCATTTAATGGGAAAACAATGTCATTGCTTACATATCTGACATATCAATATGTCAAATTAAATCTGTTAAGATAGTCGTAATGTTGGTTTAGATACATTTTCAATGAAATGCCCAACCGAAAATTGCTTGCCCATGTATAGTGAATATTAGCCCACCTTGCAGGTGTAGAACAGCTCTGTGTTGTACTCTTGCAGCAGCACTGGTAGACACCGCAGAACTGCAATCCGGTCCACATTTATGTCTTGTGTTTGCTGTATTGAAATATAAGGGGCTTTATGAATGAGAGCAGCAATGTAATGCTCGCAAATTGAGGTGGACAAAATAAAGTAGAATACAGTAAAGAAAGCATCAGATTTTGGTCAGGGTTATTTCCGACAATTCTGACTCATTAACATATGCTCACATTTACCCCTGTACTAATCTTCAGTATCTGCTTGGGGCATTTCTATAATTTACCTGAGAATATTCATTTAAGATGGAAGAGATCTTTTGGGAACTTTGACCAGATTTACCCTGCATCTATCTGGCTATAGCCAGCAAACGATCCAATCCGTGTGTCGATCCAATGCAGCATACAGTTCAACCCTCAGCCGCTGGTTGTTGATGCGTTGGTATTCTGCGCAAACCTGATAATAACAAAGTGACCTCAATTACTCCGCCTTAACATCAAAACATACCAGTTAAAACTAAGTATATAGATCTCAGATAATGGCTAACACAACACACATTGTGACAGGTATGTGGGAAAGTTAACTATCAAATTAACTACCTTCTATTGCTCTAAATGCATGCACTTTATTTACCTGGTGTTCCAGGAAAAGAGCTGGCCATCTTTCCAGAACATGCACCACAGGGGTACTTGAATTCACAATATCAAGCCTTCTTGCAGCAAAGGTCCTGCTCATGTTGGTATCTATCACTGATAAATCTATGCTGTCTTTATCCGTTTTTTGCATTTCCATCGACAAGTTAACTCTGAGCACTTCCAAAGTTTCTAGTGTTTCCCCCTGGGGAAGCTGTGGAAGAAAATTAACTTCTGCACGTCGTGGACGCTTAATGGAGGCATGTGGTGAAGCTGGATCAGGATTGGCTTTGCTTCTTCTGCCACTGTTTACCTTGACCTCTGGACCTAGGATTTTGACAACTTGCGCCTGTAATTGTTCATTTTGTTTGTCAGGCTGTCCTTCCAGCCATCACAACCATTTTTGGACCCTGTCTCCTCTAAACATGGATGATTGTTCACCAAGGCCTCAGCAGCATGAAATAATTATCTGGCACTTGGGTAGGCTTTGTACTGGTAGATTGCACAACTCATACCATCAAGGATCTTGGTCTTTTGTTCCTTTGCTAAAGTCAGACATCTTCCATGTTGTTGTTTTGCAGCATTTGCTTCTCTTAATATATACTCGATATCGTGTGAGAATGTAGGAACAGGAAATACCTTTGGCCATCCAGAGCTTCTTTGGGGTGTTTGGCACCCTGAACTTTCTCCACTATCGCTAGCCAAGCTTGACATGGAGCTAATATCATGCTCTATTATCTTCACCAATTTGGCTGTACCCATGTTTGGCATTTCCTCAATCGTGGTTAAATTTACGAGCTGGTTATTGAAGTCAGGATCTTCAAATTGGATTATGAAATTGAATGGGATCTCCAGTTTTTGACGAAGCAATGAGGTCAGCTGAGGGACAGAATCAGGGCGGCGTTCAAGTGTCAGTCTCTCAATGCTACCCTCTGGTAGGATGACACATAGGCGAAATGTCCCTGGTTCTGACATGATCTGGAGAGAGGATTATAGAGTTACCATCAGCCCAGCCAAAATGTAGTGAAACAAAAACAGTTTAAAAAAAAGCCTCTTTATGTCATGGGATTCTTGTGCAGTCACCGCATAGGCACGAAGGTGTTCACTGAACCAGGACTTGTAATCCTGGCAGTCAAATAAAACTTGGTCGTTGACAAGTATTATTTCCACAATCTGTTTGTAATGGGGTAACCCACCTTTCACTCCAGTACATACAAACATGCCACTGACATAGTAAATGCTGTCTATGGCTATTCTTGAAGTTTGATACACTGTGGTGCTGTTAGTTATCTCATGTTTAACGCTCTGGGCTTCTGGTGTAAGTGTGTTTACAATAACATTTTTCACAGCAAAGGTCTCCACTGAGGGCTTGAAAAAAATAGGTAATGATAGATGATAGGCCATCAGCTGCTGATGCTTGTAAGATAATGTTTTGGGGACGTTTTTAAAGTTCAGAGCAACATGTACTATTTTCTTAAACACTTTGTGTTTTCCCTCAAATCTAATGGTCCAAAAATGCAGACGAGGGCCAAAACGGCGAATCATCTGTGGATAGTGCTCAATGTAATGGTGTTTTGGGCGCAATCTGACATTTGGAAAGACCTCCTGGAATAACTGCCGATGGTCAGAGATTTTCATAGACAAGTACTGTATCACATCTTTTGTGAAAACTGGAGACAAAACTAATTCCACCAAGTCTTTTAAATACATCAAGATCTCCCAAGCTTTGTCGTCTGCAGGGAACAAATTGCCAATTATGGTGGGAAGAAGCCTTATCAGTGTCAAATTTTCATGACCATTGCCTCCAATGGTTTTCCTTTTTGTGAAAGGTTTTGGGAATAGGCTGAGGACGATCAACTTTGTCAGCATTCTCAAAAGGAAACAGCAAGACAGCTTGATTTAACTGTTCCAGGAAGAAATACTTTTTTCTTATTAATTCTTGTAAACACAGAACTAACTCCATTGGTACTACACCTTCTAAGAAGTCATGGAGGATGTCTGGAGGAAATCCACTTGTGGTGTCAAAGTACTCCAGATGTTGTGCAAAACAACAAGTGGCCTTTACCACAAAATCTTCCACACCATTTCCAGTTTCAATTTCAGTGCACAACTGCTCATGGTTTTCCTTTGTCCTTAACTCAAATGCTGTTGCCTCACGTCTTTGAATTTCATCTTTAGATGCATAACAAAATCTGCAAGGGTACGGTCCACTGAAGTTTTCTTTAAACCCCCCAAGCCCATGTGCAGCTAAATTGTCTGCCACAACACACAACAATGTCCCGTGAACATTTTCTCCAACACTCTCCACAAAGACGCCATCACTTTCTAGAACTTTCAAAACATGCAGAAATGGCTCAAAAACCTATTCGTAACCACAAGTCTTCAGGTCATTTGAATTGCAGAGTAAACCCAGCTGTGTTGTGTTCAGAGCTGCACGATGTTTATATGGAATGTTTGCTAGAGTCCAATAAACACAGCACATTTTGTGTTTCTTTCTTGATGTGCCAAGTGGGTTGGCCACCTCAAAATCATCAATATAAAGTTGAATGGCAAGTTTTAAATCCTCTGATGACAGCAGCATATTGCCTTTACAGAAAAGTCCATCTCGATAGGTCCTATACTCGCCATCTTTTTGGACAGACAACTGCAATATCTGCTGTAGGACATCCCTTTTTTTGAGAAGCTCCTGCAAAATGGAGAGGATCGGGACATACATAGTCGAATATTTTGCACCAACAGTACGATACTCAATTGGTTTCACCACAGGGAAATGTTGCTCATAGTAGGATTTTCTTCTTTTTGCTGTTGACAAAGGCCCCTCTCTAGAAGTGCATCTTTTAAGCACATCATTGGTTACAATTGCATTTACAATTTCCGTCACAACCTCACTGCTGACATTACAATTGTGTTTCTGTAGGATTTGAGTAACTGTGTCTTCAAGTACTGGGCTGGAGAGTGATCGCAATTGATCCAAGCCTTCTAAAATTTCTTGAGTACCACTCTCTGACACATGAAGGACAGTTTGTGTTTTTAGGAGTAGAGAAGCCAAGTTGTGTAAAAGCTGATGTTTCAGAGAATCTATGTTTTCATTCTCTTCATTTGGTTCATTGTTGCTGCTACAAACTAGATCGTTCTGAAGTGGAATGACATCTTCATGGGACTCACAACTGTGTCCCTGAAATCCTTTGTCCCAAAATATTTATGGTTTCTTGATTTATGAGAATCAAATGTTGAGCAGACATTTGTCTGGAATGAACAGTCTTTAAATGGGCACTGTACCATTTCATGTTTCCTTAAATGTAGTCTCAAATGCGATATTATGTCTGGCCCATAAGGTTGTGTAAAAGCACAATTTGGACAGTAGAATGCTAGATTTACATTTACATTTATTCATTTAGCAGACGCTTTTATCCAAAGCGACTTCCAAGAGAGAGCTTTACAAAGTGCATAGGTCACTGATCATAACAACGAGATAGCCACAAAACATTGGTTGTAGCCAAAACATGAAGCACACATTGTGAACAACCAAAGTAAGTGCCAAAGGGAAGAACCATAAGAGCATGTAGTTAAACAAGTTACAAGAAAGTAAAAAAAAAAAACAAGCAACAATAATAAAAACAATATATCACAGCGAGTACAAACAATTTTAAATCAGTTACCACTAACCACAAGAGCAACAAGTCTCTGAGCAAGAGTCATTGTGATCCTTGAGGAAACTAACATCGGGTCAAGCGAACCATTCCTAAGTACCGTTGTACTCCCGGAACAAGTGCGTCTTGAGCCTTTTCTTGAAGGTGGAGAGACAGTCAGATGTGGGTCCTTCGCTGGCTTTGGTTCTGGTTCTGTGTGTATTCTGGTAAGATGGATTTTCAATGCATTTTGAGTGGCAAAGGTGCACACACAGCTGTCGTATAAACATGGCAAGTGGTTGGTTCTGCTGTGCTGGCTATGTACAAGATGATAATGATGTTTTTTGATTGACAGTGGAAATCACAGAGTTTACAAGTCCATGTCATTTAGAAATAATCTGTAAAAATATTTAAAAAAATATTGAGGATTGAAAACATCTAAATGTTCTGTTACATGTTGCCTGTTGTCTGCATTGCTGCATCATTTCTATAACTGCTCTACACTCTTTAAATACATTGTTCAAGAATCAAGAAACTGGTTCACTTACCATTTGTTGGCTTAGGCTTTCTTCAAGTTGAAAAGAGAAAACAGGTTCAGTCTCCTGAGCAAAAAAGAGGAGCATTAAAAAAAGCATGGCATGACAGTTGAGTGGAAAGCAGGAACAGACCCTAATGTTATGCAGTATGATGCTGCTAGTACAGCATGGCACGATACTTGCTGTGCAACGGCAGATCTATGCACGTTGTATCCATGCGTCGTTGCTAACGTGTGCTGACGTTAGCACTGAGTTTTAGTGATGGGTCGTTGGCGAACGATCCGGCTCTAAGAGCCGGCTCTTGAAGGTGAACGTCGGGAGGTGGCTCGCATATCTGAAGAGCCGACTCTATTTTTAATAGATTAATACAGACTATAAAAACTAAATGATTATGAAAGAATGAATTTTAATTGTATTTAAAATAATTGACTAATTCAAAGAACAAAAAAAAAATACTTGTAGCCTTTTCTTGAAGGTGGAGAGACAGTCAGATGTGGGTCCTTCGCTGGCTTTGGTTCTGGTTCTGTGTGTATTCTGGTAAGATGGATTTTCAATGCATTTTGAGTGGCAAAGGTGCACACACAGCTGTCGCATTAAAAAAAGCATGGCATGACAGTTGAGTGGAAAGCAGGAACAGACCCTAATGTTATGCAGTATGATGCTGCTAGTACAGCATGGCACGATACTTGCTGTGCAACAGCAGATCCATGCACGTTGTATCCATGCGTCGTTGCTAACGTGTGCTGACGTTAGCACTGAGTTTTAGTGATGGGTCGTTGGCGAACGATCCGGCTCTAAGATCCGGCTCTTGAAGGTGAACGTCGGGAGGTGGCTCGCATATCGCAAACCCATTCTAATTCTGATACTTTACCATGGCAAATAGTAATTTAATGTTTGTTGTTGTCACTAATCATAGGGCTAAATGTCTGAAGTCGCCTTAGTGATACCAATAATTAGCAGCCATAGCTGTACATTGCTTTGTGTAATGTGATTTAGGCGATTTATAGCGGAAACCCCGCCCTTCCAGCATGCACTGGGACTGACTGGGATTTTGGGAGTGTTCCCAAAGATAAGGCAGTGGGCGGGCAAGATCGACAATTTCTTTGTAGAAGACAACAACCAGATAATGGTATGTATACAAACCTAATAGGACATAAATTATGCTAGCAAAAATGTGCCCTTAGCGTCAACGTGAGCTTTTTTGCAACTTCATAAGAAGGTATTTTCAGCTCATGGTTGCTAGCTAATGTTAGTCAGTAGGCCTAAATGCTAGGCACAGCCACATGACGTCAACCCGGCCTCTGATTTGTGTTCTTTCCTCATACAATTCTAACATTATTGACATGGTAGTTTAGTTAGTTTACTTGCTTTTAATTTGTATGGTACACATGCAATTAAAGGGCATTTACATTACAGAACGTACCACAATAGCAATGCTAATCTAATGTCATATCTGCTAAATTAATTTAGACTAGTAAAAGTAGCCTAATCTGAGTGCATATAGATGAATGAAAATGGTTCGACAGCTAGCACTGAGTAGTGTTTGGTTTGATAATGATGTATACAACATGTAGAGAGCTAAAACGTTTAGCCTAATATTAGTTGACTGTCTCTGAAAGGTCTTGATTCAAATGTATGTAATTGTTTAGGTTGACTTCTGTTACCTCAGATTTAATTTTCCTGTAACATTTTCACTACTTCATTATTTCATATTATTTGTTTGATGTGTTTCATGTTATATATTAATCTCCAGTGTCTGTCAACTAAATCCTGTAATCCTCTAATAAGATGTAAATTCTGGAGAAGGCAGGCCGGAAGGAGTCACGACAATTATCAAAAGGATTGACTCGGTTTTATTAGCTCGACGTCGGATCATGCCACCAATCCACAACAGAGTGGCTAGCATGAGTGAAGACTCTCTCTTACAAGGGTGCTTAAATACAGTATCTGGACATGTTCAAACATAGAATGCACAGAATCGCTTCCTTAACGGGTCTTCAGTGGTCAGTACACTGATACACTAGAACGTTCAACAGGTGAAGTGGTCGTTAATCACATAAGCCTTATTTGTACATGATTTTCCTCACTGTCTCCCCACTGTCTGCACTGCATGCTATATTCTGCTCAGAGGGAGCCTTGCTGTATGACCTCTTGACCTTACAGAGACACACGCTGTACATGTACCCAGAAACTCTGCCTTACAGTTCCTTCCTCTTTCTATATTTGTAAATCAATTTCAAGTGATTTGCATCCTGCGAAACCTCTCTACAAATGTCTAATAAGCTATGGAATCAAATTAAATTCCCATCACAATTATCAACTAGAGAGGGTACAATTTCTGGGGAAATTGTAGGGTGTGCTTGCTTGTGTCGGTTGCACAGGGGTCCGTTTTTGAATGACATTTTTACAACTGATATTTCTGTATATTTTATATAAAAATGCATACTTATTATTTATAAAGATGACATAGATTTAAAAGCATTTTATTTGGCTGCTCATTTACAACTGAAAATACGAGTGAAGTGTAGAATGAAATAGATGTCTTCTCATTTCCCCTGCAAGAAGCAGCCTCATCGTTGAATCAAAACGAATACATTTGGCAGACCGGTGTAAAAATTGAACTAATCTCTATGACTTAAACGTCATTTTCAGTTTTTCCCTTCTCATGATATTTTCAGGTATTTAGCCTACTCATTGCATTCATTCATTAATAAAGAACCCCCTTTGAAGATTATTCTACGACGTTACCCGGTAGAAGATGGAATCGCGATTCACACAGTACCATCTGCTAACTGAAAATATGCCCCCCAAAACATAAATAAGCTTGACATTAATTTAGTGGAAAATCGCTAAATCGTAGATTGTACAATTTACTGGGGCAGCATCTCCACACAGGGCTATATCGCATTTTTCGTTGTTACTGACAATGATCGCTACCAGTGAGCTTTTTATGAATGAGCGATTTTCCACTAAATAAATGTCAAGCTTATTTACGTTTTGGGGGGCATATTTTCAGTTAGCAGATGGTACTAGACTACTGCTGTGTTCGTCTTGGTAGCGATTGCGTTGGTTGAATTGGATTTAACGTTCCGTTGTACGGTTTAAGCAGAAATTAATTATTTTCATGAACAGATTGACAACGTTTAGACTGAAGGCAATGTAGTTCAGGTGAGTAGTTAGATAGACTTTTGATTTAAGTAAGGGGAGTGCTGAACATGTTCTGTCGCCGTTTGACTTCCTAAACAGCTGTGTAGTGTAGATGTTTTTGTAGTGTGTCTCGCGTAAGCTACAGCGTTGCAGTGAGCTACACTGGTTTGAAACCACAGGTAATGGTAATTTCACCAACAAATCATTTTCTAATGTCAGAATAAATCCTACAACGAAAATGTATATGTGAGGAATGTTTATTTTAACGATTGAAAACAGATAACGCTACATCATAGACCACTGTAGTATGTGTTGCCCGGGCAACACAGGCTAATGTCATGATGCTAATACTTCAGTGAAATAGTAGACTACTGTTTCCGAAAATGTTATCAGCCATCTGTAACCTATACTCGCATAACCAAAATCCCACTCCACACTTGACAAAGAGTGAGTAAAAGATCATGCGGCTAATCTACTCTACACTTCACACTTAGACAATCCCTTGGTCAAAACTCATTTCCGGTAAAGGATAAAATCACCAAATGTCATCTAGTGTGACAAAACTAATTCACAACACTCACATGCTAAATATACATAACTCTCAACAAAATGATTACTTCACCCCTAAATAGTATTCCTTAATACATGGCTGTAAACTTTTTTTAATTAAAATTAACATCACATGCAAACAAGTTCCAAGAAAGAGAATGTCTTCTATTCGTGGTTCAGCCGAACTCGAATTCCTCTCTTAGGCAGGATCTTTCCGTCTCCTGTCCTTCTCCATCTGTTTGACTCATTTGCAATCAGAATTAGACATTTCATGACATGCAACACTATCTCTCTTAATCAACATTATCGATGGAATCTATGGATGAGAATGAACTTTCAGAAGAAGTATCAGAACGACCTCTAATAGATTTGATGTTAACCGCTATATTACCCGTAATCCATTGGGGTTGACCTGTTAACCTTAACAGCTGTTCTGGTTGCCAAAGGAACCTGAGTCGGAAGTCCAAATCTTGGCTGGTTCTGCTGAGCCAATGTTTTTAAACTGCGTACCAAAACATAATCACCCGGCTGAAAATTATGAATACTCACCTGGAGTAGGAAGAGAATCTGTTACTTGTTGATTAATGTCAGACACAAAAGACCCCAACTGTTTCACATATTGTTGTTGAGTTTCCTGCAACAAAGTTAAATCATTTGCTGGGAGTTCCATTGTCAGAATCTATTCCATTTGGTATTCCAAAGCGAGGAATAACATGTTCCATTAAACATTATTTGAGCTATACAAGTTATGGTCAAATCTATCAACTCTGTAGCCTAAGTAGCATACACAGATCTATGGGCTTTGATACAATTACCTAAATTATCCACTATGGAATATCCGGAAAGAATAGTTTTATCATTTGGTCGCATTGCTGAACCATCACAAAATAGGACAAAATCACTATATTCCAAAGCTGTTTGTTGCAAGTCCGTCCTTACACTGGATGTAGAATTAATAATATTCATGCAATCATGAGGATCGACATCATCTGAGTCAGTTTCTATAAATCTTTAAGTGCACAGCTGGATTTGTATGTGTGTGTGGAAGTAGTTTTTGAGTTCCTGTCAAACTGTATTCGTGATTACTACGTCTCTGGCTTGTCATGTGTTGCGTCGTAATATGTACTAAGATAATGTTCACAGTATGTGAAGTGTGTAATATCATGGGGTGTCCAATAACTATTGTTATTGTTTCATCCTACAGATGAAAAGTTAGTTTGTAGTCAGGTAATCCCAGTGCAGGAGCAGTACACAAGAGATATTTGATATGACGGAAGGCATGTTTCATTTCCTCATTCCATTGAATGACTTCAGGAGAGTCTTTGAGTGTGACCTTGCTCACTTCTGCATAGTGAATCTTGTATTCAGAAATCCCATTTCTGCAATAGTTCACCAGTACTAGGAAAGACAACATCTCAGTTTTGTTTCTTGGTCGTACAATGTCCTTAATGCTGTTCACTCTTTCCTGTGACAAAATCGACAGCCATATCCCCGATAGTTCATTGATTCTTGACAGAATTGGAGTTTAGCAAGTGAGGCCCAGTGTCCACCTGTTGCCAATGTTTGAGCCTGAGACACATTCTGTCTCATTTTTTGCCGCCACCAGAATATAGTCTACATTTTGCAATAAGGTTGAGTTACATGGGAGTGATAATTGTGCCAGATGCCTATTAACTATTGCACTATATACAGCTGATGAATCAATATAGCTCTTTGGAGGGCGTGTCCAAATATACTATTGTTGTAATATACTGTCAATAACAGGGTTCATCCCCTCTTCTTTATCTTTGAATAAAGGATAATGTGTAATAATTATATTTCAACATTACCATACCGAATCTGTGGTTCAACGTCAGTCTGTATTGTTTAATAAAGAAATGCCTAGGTTCCAATCCATACGTCCAGATGATACAACTATTAAGATTCCTCCTACTCTTGAAACGTCTTGTAAGACCTCAGGATCTATGAGCTTCTCTGAAAAAGGAAAATCAACTTATTTCAAGTAAACAATCCTAGCAGCTGCAGCGACAGTACAAGAGGCCAATTTCTTAATATCACTAATAGTAGACAAAGTTTTCACAAATTCCACATCCCCCACAAAATAGACTTAGCTCTGTGGTATGCCTTTACACTACTGGAAAAAACTGAGGTATGTGGATCTCTATCCCATCCTGAAAAGGTAAAATGGTTACATTCAATTTACTCACCAAGCCCAGTAATGCCATTGGAGAAGTTGCGCTACCAATAAAATAATGTTTTAATGTGTGATCATCAAAATCTATTTCCTGTTTTCCTCAAACAGGAAATATGGTGGTTTCTACATCAACCATAAAGGGAATTCTTTTCCTGCAATACTCAAACTTAATTGCGGTATTTCATATGGTATATCTTAAACTTGAAATTGTGGAACATTAATGATACATTTAACATTGTCCAAGTCCATGGCAGTATACAGCGTCACTACTCCCACATCACGTCGACAAGTGTGTCAGTCTGGTGTGTGGCCTGTGGTGCCATGTTTGGTCTTGGAGGGGTCGTGTGAGGAGGGGCGAGTCTCTCCTTGAGCATATCTCCCTTCTCTCATCTTTCCTCCTAAAGGGACACCTTCGGAACGAATGACTTGCGAATTAAATTTATAGTTGGAACTAGTTTTAAATGTAGATCCATTTTTTGTGACTCTGACATGGTATTTTTCTCCTTGCGTGGTCTCTGTCCTGAATTTAATTACCATAGGCACATTCGGTTTACTAGATTGGCTCCCCATTTTTTTCATGCACGTTTAGTAAAATAAAAACGTTAGTAACTAATATCCTAAGTCAAACCTTTTATTTCTTTACGTTCATTTGTGTATTTATCTTTTAAGTTTTGATTATCTTTTAAGAAGATATCTCTTTACATATGAATTTAGCACTTGAATGACTGTAATTTATCATAATCGTTTTTAGTCATTGGGAAACATTGCTCGAGTCTTACACTTCAATTTAACGTGTCTTTCAACGTTTTACTAATCACGTTCGTATCTACAACCATTAACCTAAGTTTTTATACCGTTCGAACCAGCAACGAGACTTGTTAACGGACTTTACAGTACTGGGAATCCTGCCCTTAAATTACTGACCTTCTAACCAAGTTTTGTTAGAGGTTTTTACGGTCCATACGTCTTACCATGACACATCATTTCATATGTCCTACGCAGATACAAAACTTTTTAACCAATTAGACGTCAAGCGGACCAGCCCTTGCTCATGTTTTCTGTTCGTATCTGTACCGTAGATTATCGCTTCCCAAGAAACTGTTAGGCCTTCTCGTATTTACCATTAATTAACAGTCATCGAGTGAAATAAGATACATTTTGCCAATTCCCTATTAATCTACTAGACTACTTCAAAGTCGTGCCTCCTGCCTTCTCCTCATACAGAACTCGTCCATTCCCCTTTTTATAAATATATTTTGAACAGGTTCGTTCTCTTAACAGCTATGGGACCACAGGTAAGCAGAAGTTAATATAACCATTCAAAAATGACAATCAAAGTCTGCTCACCTGCTGGTACAATTTTTCTGAAGATCACTGTTCGGTGACGCCACTTGATAAGATGTAAATTCTGGAGAAGGCAGGCCGGAAGGAGTCACGACAATTATAAAAGGGTTGACTCGGTTTTATTAGCTCGACGTCAGATCATGCCACCAATCCATAACAGAGTGGCTAGCCTGAGTGAAGACTCTCTCTTACAAGAGTGCTTAAATACAGTATCTGGACATGTTCAAACATAGAATGCACAGAATCGCTTCCTTAACGGGTCTTCAGTGGTCAGTACACTGATACACTAGAATGTTCAGCAGGTGAAGTGGTCGTTAATCACATAAGCCTTATTTGTACATGATTTTCCTCACTGTCTCCCCACTGTCTGGACTGCATGCTATATTCTGCTCAGAGGGAGCCTTGCTGTATGACCTCTTGACCTTACAGAGACACATGCTGTACATGTACCCAGAAACTCTGCCTTACATCCTCTTTCCTCTTAGAAATGTCATCTACCTTCAAACTACGTGTGGTGTTTGAAGATGGTGCCATTGAAAGGATGGTGCTTCCAGAACGGCCATGTTCTGTCAGCCACCTCAAATCTGCAGTAATGCAACATTTCAGTATTGATGGCCAAATCGAACTCCAGTTTCAAGATCCACAGTACTGATAACCTTCCAAATAAAGGCACTATAAACATATTGATGGTACAGCAAATAATTTCCAACTCTCAGCCATTAGAGGACACACATGTAACAACCCCACATCAACCCCACATCATTCTGGATCATCAACTGAACCCTTTCTGCCAAGCTTTTCTCATGCAATGGACTTAATTCTAACAAAAGGAAATGAAGAGTATCTCAAGCATGGAAAACAGCTGATTTTAATGAGAGAGCAGACAAGAGATTCTTGATGTTGTAGCAAGAGGATTGTATCATAGAAATGTCTGTCCAAGTGAGAGTGACTTTGAAAAAGTTGCAGAGGCCTTGATCAAACAATTCCCATGCATTGCAGATCGTGGTGCACCTAAAGGATGGGAGGGATGGAAGATCGGTCTCATATTCAAAGTAGGAAAATACAGAAGTACAGCAGATAGGGGTGGATGCACAGAGACTGTTGAGAGCTGTAAAGATGTCCCTGACCGTGAGCCATCACTGATGCGCCCTTGCCTGGTTGCAGTCACTTCTGCACAGTTTCCTAAAGGACAGAGTGAACAAGATCTAGAAGAGCTGAGAGTCAGAATAGCCTTGGAAATGAAGAAAGTATACAAAGATCTTGTTGCAATTAACTGCTGCATGGGAAAGACTTTTGCATTAAGAAGGCATGAGATTGTAAATAGCAGCCCCACTTTAACTACTATTGAGAGCAAATGGCCGGCCTTGTTTCTTCAAGTACAGGTAATTGCTTTGCTTGCAGGATGAAATGTACTGGGTAACCTTTATCTGTGGAGTGCTGTGACACCTGCAAATAGTCAAACAATCTGCCTCGTAATTATAGTGGCCTAATAGTACCAGGTCTTTGTTATGGTTATTACATATCCATATCCCTGAAAAGTTACTCTTTAATATAGGATACATAGATTATGGTGTACCATAAAAGCTTTTCAGTGATGTTATGTAAACACAACTTAAATAACCTTTCTTTTTTTTTTGTCTAATCTCACAGTTCAAGTTCAACTGTTTGTAAGCCTTTTATATCTCTCCCTGACATTTAGATTGGTGCTGAATTTCAACGTATAACCAACCAGAACCTCCTGCGATCATTCTACAATGCACTCGACAAACACTCAGAGCGGTTGTTGAATCTGTCCCGAGAGAAGCAGCGTGGCAAGTTTGGACATCAGTTGTCAGCTGTTCTGAAGACGTATGATGCCAATGTGGTATGTAGTTTGTGTTTAACCCTGATCTCTGAGTGTACAAGTGGAGTATCAATGTTTTTTAGTTAGTGGTAGTACTTGCACTATATTAGTCTCCATGTTTTCTCTACCCTTTCAGCAATTAAGGGATGTCGGCATGGCAAGGACAACTGCTATCCATTGTCTCCCAGCACAGGTGAGGATGACTCAAATGTGTTCAAAGTCTGCAAGGTGAGTTATGACATTTACATTTAGTCATTTAGCAGACGCTCGATTCTCCCCGAGGCAAGTAGGGTGAAGTGCCTTGCCCAAGAACACAACGTCATTTGGCATGGTCGTGAAACGAACCAACAACCTTCTGATTAATAGCCCGTCTTCCTAACCGCTCAGCCATCTGACCTCCCTATTCCGAAAGGACAAAACTGGTGTTGTCACACCCTGAATTATTTGGTATTTAAGCATTGTGATATAACTAAAACCCTATTTCTGTCACCACCAGTCATTGCCAGCAGGCCCAAGTGTGTGTGACTGCAAGTGTGCAGGATTTTGAGTTTACTGTGTGACACATTTGGAGCTTTATTTTTGTGCAAACTAAGTAATGCAGTTATGCACTGAGGTGGCAGTGTAACTACATTTCGGGGCTACAGCAGATACATAGATACCACGTGGAGACAGCAAGAACTGTGATTGGTCAGCTTGGGCTGATTGTGTTTTTCGCATGAAGTAGTCAGTCTATCAGAATAAGTTAGTTCATAAACAAATGAACTAAAATATGTACAAATGTGCCTAAAAATGATCTTGTTTATTCAAAAAGTGTAAAAAAAACAAAACAAAAAAAACAGTTATATTATTCAATATAATGTAACAAAAGTTTGGTTATGAATATGTCAATTATATATTTTTCTAGGAAGTGGAACCAAGAACTTTGGAAAACATTAACAGTCCAATCTACATACTGTCCATTGTCCCAAATGATGAAGAGGGAAATGTGGTCTTCCTGCAACCATGTCAAGTAAACATAATCCTTGAAGGCAGAGTGGTGACATCACCCCTACATTCATTGCCTGATGCCTTCATTTACCTTTTTTTACTTATTTATGCTTTGCACCTTGATTACCCAACATGTATGTTGAACACCTTTCTTTTCATTCAAACAAGTACTCCTGCACATTGATGGAGACCAAATGAAACCTAAAATCTTGGCCTTGAGCAAGAAACTGTAGGGTTCTTCCATCAGCCCGGATTAGCCCCGGTCACTAAATGTTTTCCCTTTCCAGCATTTGCACCTTGTGTAAGTTAATGCCTATTTCATGTCTGAACAATGGCATGTATATAAAAATTGCTCGTATTATTTTCACAAAGCACAAGAATTGGAAGAACAACAAATAAATGACACATATTGCGCAATTTCAATGCTGCCTACTGAGCAGGACAGTATATACTATTTTAAATTTAAGTTGGATTGCTGTAAATATATAACAACATGCATTTTTTTCTACTCAAATATTTTAAGTTACACAAACAAAGAAATGGAAGTTCTTCTCAACCTTTAAAGTTTTTTTTGTTGTTGACAATTTTCACTAAATAATGTGTACTAGAAAGTAATAAGTTGGTAAAAAAAAACAAGGCAATTTTATGTTGAAACAGCAAAACATTTTTACGTTTGGCATAACAATGCAACTATTATTGTAATTATGTGTTTTTGTTATGTAAAGTCAACACAATTTTTTCATTTTATTGAACAAGAAAGGGATTACTTTTCATATGAACATAAAAATGTTAAGTAGATATTTTTACAGAAATTGTTTTTGTTTATTTAACAATTAAAATATATGCTGTGTGCACAATGTATGTTTTGTTCATTTGCCTTCAACTAATTAGGCTACATCGACTTGATAAATCTTAGTAAAACTTACTCAAAAATCTAAAATTGTTGACTTAACATGAAAAGATTATGTCAAGTTTACAAGAGATGTGTGTTTGTGTCAAGTGAACATAAAGTTTATGTGCCAATTTGACAGTCGTGACCATTTGTGTGGACTTGACACTAAAATGTTGTGTCATTGATGGATTGGGATTTACAGTGTAGTGGTGCTTGGGTTTTAGACGATCAGAAGCGAACACTGCTTTCCTTGTTTCCAGATATTAAACCACAACGACGTTGAGGTAAGCAACCTGGGCAGTGGTGATTGTGGGTGCACACACTAGTTCTACAAGTGATTTTAAAGTGATCACTAGTTGCCATGCTGGGTCATGAGGATCAACTTTGTCACCAATAATGACAGGCAGGAGTCTAAGCAGACACCAGTTCTCGGCTGCTTGGCCACCTATTGTTTTGGCCTTTTCGCTCACCTGTCAGGGAGGTGAGCTGGAATCTGAGTCCTTGTAGGCAAATTGTTTACATTTAGTCATTTAGCAGACGCTCTTATCCAGAGCGACTTACAGTAAGTACAGGGACATTCCCCCCGAAGCAAGTAGGGTGAAGTGCCTTGCTCACAATGTCATTTTTGCACTGCGGGGAATCGAACTGGCAACCTTCAGATTACTAGCCCGACTCCCTCACCACTCAGCCATCTGACTCCCTCCCTGTTTGATTCTTCTGTTCAGCTGAGTGTATGTGAAGAAATGCTTGACCTTTATAAAGTTGCACAGGTAAATGGCTAAGTCATAAGCTACAACTCCCTCAAACAAGTCATAATCCCTAACCCTAACCTATGCATGGAGGAAGGCCTGGCTGACCTACATGGACATATTTCAGAGAGTTGAAGACTGAGTCACAATATATGCCTTTGATATTATCAACATCACTCTCCTGCAATAATTGCACTGCTTCTTTGTAGGTATCAACTGTTCGTACAGGAAAGCTCAGACCCACATTTTCAAGTTGGTCTCTTTGTACCTCACAATACTTTCCAAGTACAAAAAAAGTACTTGGAAGTGCTGAAATTCTGTGTAGCCACCAATGCAATGTGACCCCAAATTGTCACCTACAATAGTTATTATTGTTGCCCGAACCGCATGACCAGCAGTGTTCACAAATCCGTGGTCTTCAAGCTGTCTCAGGTGTGACAACATTCTAGAAAACAATGTGTCCGGGCCAAAGGATTTAAAATATGTCTCTTTGCACAACATAATTAACTGCAGATTGTTAATACTAGAACGATGGAATGGCTCAAAGTCAGCAAATGTGAAGTATACTCCCACAAGCTTATGTTTTTTCCTGGATGACCCAAGTGGGTTGCCAACTTCAAAAAAATCCTGGTACAAGATGAGTTTTAAGATGTCACCTGCTTGCATAAAAAGTTCATTGGTTTTGAAGACTGAGCCATCACAAATATCACCTAAAATACCCTCAGAAACTACACGATTTTGAGACTTAACACACTCTTGCCATACAACAGGATCTTTAAAAAGGGCTCTTAAAGTGTCAGCCAGGGGTCTGTATTGTGCATATCTGTCTCTTCTATGTTCATCGGTGCCCAGGTAAACATTTTCTGTGTGCACATAGCAAAAATTCTTCTGAAAATACTGCCTTCTGGTATATTCAGTGGAGAGATGAGAGCTACATGAAGCATGCAAATCAGTCTCCTGAAGACTCTGAAAAACTGAATCAATTTCTGTATCTGACATGCAAGTTTTCATTCTGAGTGTCTCTTTAATCTTGTCTTTAGTGTACTGATGACATGTCATTCAAACCATTGATCTGTTCAACAATCATTTGAATAGTTGATGACGGAACAAGATATTTTGCCTGGAGCTGCATGTAAAACAGGCAGAGATTTCTCATGTACAAAGACCCAATATCAACATCTTCTGTAACCTGAGACGGATTTTCACTTTGGTCCATGCCAATATTAGTTTCATTGGGCTCAATCTGAGAGGACAAAGATGGCTCAGAGTATGTGACTCTAGTATTTACATTAGTTTCATGTTTATGTGTTCTTGAAACGTGGGATGTAAAGGACGACTTCACTTTAAACGCCTTGTTGCAATTGCTGAATAGGCAATGTACTAACTCATTTTTACTCAAATGTGCCTTGAGGTGTGCAAGAAGATCTCTCAAATCTGTGCATTGCTTCTTACAATTAACATCAACACACACAAATGACTGTTGTGTGTCATCCAACTGTGAAACAGGGCTATTGTGGGAACGGTAGACATGAGCCTTTAGGGCTGCACATTTTTGTTTGCAGTCTGAAAAGCAACATGGATAATAACCATTTGCCTCATGTCTATGCAAAATCTGGTGATCAACATAGCTTTTAATACTTTTAAGGGACATACCACATGAGCAACATGTAAACGTTGACATAACATGTGCCATTGAAAATTCAAACTAGAACAAGCCAAAAAAAACGATGCAATTAATAACTGCCCTTTCAAATATAAAGCTCTACAGACCCACGGTGCACACACTCACAACCTCAAACAAAAATTTCCTGACATACCAACTGCTGTGCAACTCTCCTTGTCGAAGGCAGCGCTGATAAGTGGCCTGCTGTGTAGGCTAGTATCGTCACCTGTATAAGGGGAAAATACATCACATGCAATTAATCAGTAACAACTTGAAATGAAGAGAAAAAAAACTGCACAACAACAACAAAACAAAATATTACGTGGAAAAAGTCACTCATAAAACAAAGCAAACGTTTAGGCTACTGTACACTGCTAACACGTAAAGAATATATTGTGCTTATTAAAGTTATGAACTTAGAAGTGTGCCCAGGCTTAAACATTGGGTCTCACACTGAGTGTGGGAAGCAGGCTGTTCTTTGTGTCTCTATCTCTTCATTTTCAGAAACAACCTTGAAACCGGGTGGAGACGGCACCCGAGCAGGTGGGACGTGTAGGCAAGAACAACTCCCTGATGCACGAGAGAACAAGCTCAACCCTTTTTTGATACTTGTGTTTCAATTGCACTGTATAAATATATGCTGGGGAGGGACAGATAGCCAGTTGGACTTCGTGAACCAGCCCAAAACTCTGTTGCGGGTAGGGAAACTTAGACAACCCCAGAGCTCTGTACTTGTTGATTTCCAACTGCTGCATTAAAGCTGATATTATGGGACCTCTGCGACTCCAGACCACTCTTTCTAGAACACAGATTTGTGTCATTGAATACTATCATTACATATTGGAATAGACACATAGATATATGAATCCTTCACACGTGGTGTGCACACGGGCAAAATGTGCTGATGCCTAGCTAGCTAGTGAAGCGAGATAACGCTAGCTCTACAAATTAAGTCACCATCAAACATTTCTTATAACACGTCTTATATGGACTGTAGTTTGATATATGTTTTACCTTCTCCACTTCGGGAAGTAGGCCAACCAAATAATGTGAAAACTGTCTTCTCTTTAAAAATGTGTTCTCTCAAGGATCCGTCAATTGCTCTGACACACTGCCAGAGTGGGTAAAAATAAAGCACGCAGCGCCGTGGCAGATTCAATTCCTATTGGCCGGTTTGACTATCAGTGAATTTTCAATTGATGCTGAAACAACAATTATCTTTGCACCATAAAAATGGGTTAACATTATGCATTCCAATGTGGATTGAAAATACTTCAAATAATCTAATCAAATTGTAATTTGCTTTTACCTGGTAAGAACATTTTAAATGACAATGCTATCAAAAACCATATGTTTTCCAAATTCTGGAAATTGTGCAAGGAACAAATATTAATGATACTTTTTTTCTTTTTTTAAAAGCTCTTTAAACACAACAACATTGATCCAAAGTGGTTTATTGAGAAAATGGTTAACAGAGATAAGAAAACCACACATCCCTACACACTCAAACTCCACACAAACCACTTTTCCACAACATTTTGGAGTGTGTCTGTGGGAATTTGTGCCCATTTAGCCGCAAGATCATTAGGGTCTCTGAACTCACTGGACCTGGATTGCAGATGGCAGTACAATTTGTCCCAAATGTGTATGATGATGTTTAGGTCAGGGATCTGTGCAGGCTAATCAAGCCACA
Source organism: Osmerus mordax (assembly GCF_038355195.1). NCBI lineage: Eukaryota > Metazoa > Chordata > Actinopteri > Osmeriformes > Osmeridae > Osmerus > Osmerus mordax. The sequence continues at coordinate 18,243,102 of NC_090058.1, read as the reverse complement.
CCAAACTCAAAGATCTTTGTACAGACCTCACTTTGTTCATTCGATTAAAATCAAGCCACATTAACGGAGGCTATTTTTCGTAGTATTGTGCATTAGTGTTAATTCTACTGATAAGTCTATTCGTGAAAAGCATAAAATTTTATTGTACACAATTCTGTACTTCAAACTTTGTGGCAACATTTTGGGGAAGGCCTTTTTCCTGTTGTGCCTTGATTATTGAAGAAGTCTCTTATTTTACCCAATTGCTGTTAAAGTACCAAGGACCTCTTTATTATACTCCTATGCAAGGTCCATACAAAAACGTTTTAATGAGTTTAATGGGGAAAAACTTAATTGCACTGACTCCTGAACTAAACACCATTAAACATATTTGGGACCCTTTCTAATGCCATCGGCAAGCCTGGTCTAGTCACACAAGAGCAATGTCCAAATTCCCTAATGCTAAATGGGCACTAAATCCAACAGACCCACTCCAAAATCTTGTGGAAAGACTTCACAGAAGAGAGGCAGCTATTGTAGAGTAGTTTTGGAATGAGATGTACAAGAAACTCATATATGTGTGATGGTCAGGTGTCCCAATACTTTTGTCCTGACCTAACCATTGCAGTCAACACCTTGGATCTGGCTGGCCCAGAGCAATGTAGAACAATAAAGACGAGACAAGGGCGAAATGGCTTTGCAATGGACTGACTCACTCCATGTAGTTTAATGTTAGTCTGAAGTCAAATGTTGTAACTGCTGTGGGTAGAGGCTTAACATGTCCTCAAAGGTATTTGTGCACAGTTGTCATTTTGGCATAAGAGTGGTTTTAAAGGAAAGGTCAAGTATTTGTCCAAATGCAAGACATTCATTCTTTGGGCCACATGAATGTAACTGCAATATCACTATAATATAAATCCAGCCATTTGCTTTTCATATAGGCCTACATGGAGTGGCATATGGATGCAGTATTTGCTTTGTGTAGTAGTTACCTTTATTATATATTTAGGCACTTGATTTTGTTTGAAAAATCACTTCTAAACCCTGGTTTCTATACATGTATGTGCCTGTGTTGAGGCCAACCGAGGGAAAAATAATATTAACTAGAGAGTATACAATTTCTGGGGAAATTGTAGGGTGTGCTTGCTTGCGTCGGTTGCACAGGGGTCTGTATATTTTATATAAAAATGCATCGGGCCTACTTATTATTTATAAAGATTACATAGATTTAAAAGCATCTTTTTTTTGCTGCTCATTTACAACTGAAAATACGAGTGAAGTGTAGAATGAAATATGATGTCTTCTCATTTCCCCTGCAAGAGGCAGCTGACAGGCTGAATCAAAACGAATACATTTGGCAGACCGGTGTAAAAATGGACCTAATCTCTATGACTTAAACGTCCTTTTAAGTTTTTCCCTTCTCATGATATTTTCAGGCATTTAGCCTACTCATATTGCATTCATTCATTAATAAAGAACCCCCTTTGAAGATTATTCTACGACGTTACCGGCAGAAGATAGAATCGCGATTCAAACAGTACCATCTGCTAACTGACAATATGCCCCCCAAAACGTAAATAAGCTTGACATTTATTTAGTGGAAAATAGCTCATTCATAAAAAGCTCACTGGTAGCGATCATTGTCAGTAACAACTCAAAATGCGATATAGCCCTGTGTGGAGAAGCTGCCCCGGTAAATTCTACTACTACAGTACAGTACTAGACTACTGCTGTGTTCGTCTTGATAGCGATTGCGTTGGTTGAATTCGATTAAACGTTCTGTTGTACGGTTTAGGCTGAAATTAATTATTTTCATGAACAGATTGACAAAGTTTAGACTGTGGCAATGAAGTTCAGGTTAGTAGTCAGATAGTTTCCCTACTGAAAGACTTTTGAGTAAGGGGAGTGCCGAACATGTTCTGTTGCCGTTTGACTTAAACAGCTGAGGAGTTGTTGTTAGCTACTCACACTAGTGTCTCGGGTACAGTAGGCTACAGCGTTGCAGTGAGCTACACTGGTTTGAAACCACAGGTAATGGTAATTTCACCAACAAATCGTTTACTAATGTCAGAATAAATCCTACAACGAAAATTTATATGTGAGGAATGTTTATTTTAAGGATTGAAAACAGATACATCATAGACCACTGTAGTATGTGTTGCCCGGGCAACACAGGCTAATGTCATGATGCTAATATGTCAGTGAAATAGTAGACTACTGTTTCCGAAAGTAGATGTACTTCCTTAATAATATCAGCTTATATTGTACATTACACATCACAATTGTGTGTCATATCACAAAGTAAAATGAGTAAATATTTATCACCCTGGCCTCTTTGTTTGTGGCGTTTCTGCAGCTGCCTTGCAGTAAAGCTATAGTTAGCCTAGCTATCCCCCAAGTTAACAGATGCGAAACGAATGTTCTGCCAAAGGTAGTCACGCGTGTTTTCGTGACATTATTGCAGACCGGTGTAAAAATTGACCTAATCTCTATGATTTAAACGTCATTTTAAGTTTTTCTCTTCTCATGATATTTTCAGGCATTTAGCCTACTCATATTGCATTCATTCATGAATAAACAACCCCTTTGAAGATTATTCTACGACGTTACCCGGCAGTAGAAGATGGAATCGCAATTCAAACGGTACCATCTGCTAACTGAAAATATGCCCCCCAAAACGTAAATAAGCTTGACATTTATTTAGTGGAAAATTGCTCATTCATAAAAAGCTCACTGGTAGCGATCATGGTCAGTAACAACGCAAAATGCGATATAGCCCTGTGTGGAGAAGCTGCCCCGGTAAATTGTACTACTACGGTACAGTACTAGACTACTGCTGTGTTCGTCTTGGTAGCGATTGCGTTGGTTGAATTGGATTTAACGTTCCGTTGTACGGTTTAGGCTGAAATTAATTATTTTCATGAACAGATTGACAACGTTTAGGCTGTGGCAATGAAGTTCAGGTTAGTAGTTAGATAGACTTTTGATTTAAGTAAGGGGAGTGCCGAACATTTTCTGTCGCCGTTTGACTTCCTAAACAGCTGTGTACTGTAGCTAGATGTTTTTGTAGTGTGTCTCGCGTAAGCTACAGCGTTGCAGTGAGCTACACTGGTTTGAAACCACATGTAATGGTAATTTCACCAACAAATCGTTTTCTAATGTCAGAATAAATCCTACAACGAAAATGTATATGTGAGGAATGTTTATTTTAACGATTGAAAACAGATAACGCTACATCATAGACCACTGTAGTATGTGTTGCCCGGGAAACACAGGCTAATGTCATGATGCTAATACTTCAGTGAAATAGTAGACTACTGTTTCCTAAAGTAGATGTACTTCCTTAATAATATCAGCTTATATTGTACATTACACATCACAATTGTGTGTCATATCACAAAGTAAAATGAGTAAATAGTTATCACCCTGGCCTCTTTTCTTGTGGCGTTTCTGCAGCTGCCTTGCAGTAAAGCTATAGTTAGCCTAGCTATCCCCCAAGTTAACAGATGCTAAACGAATGTTCTGGCAAAGGTAGTCACGCGTGTTTTCGTGACGTTAGTGACGCAGTGACGTTAGTAACGTCAGTGACTGTGGCTAGCAAATTAGCCACCGTTAGCTTCACTTTTCGCCACAAAAACTTAATTTAAGCTTAAACCATGCAACGGAACGTAAATTCCAATAGAAGCAACTCAATCGCTACCAAGACGAAACGTTTGACACCTACGTTGTCTATGTAGGCCAAGTATTTACTGAGTTTTAGGGGGGCAAAAAAAATAAAAAATAATAATAATAATAATATATATGTGAGAGAACAAAGGTTGTGCTCTCGCCGAAGGCTTGAGCACACCCAATAATATATATGTGAGAGAACAAAGGTTGTGCCCTTGCCGAAGGCAAAGCACACCCAATAATGATCTACCACAGCTGAGTAGGCTAAATGTAGAGGAAACACTGCACTCAGTGTGTGTTGGAGTTTTTGAGGTAAAAACAGACTGATGCTGATGGATTAATAGACTGGTAGACCTAATGGAATGACCAGGGACACCCCTCTCAGTGGGGCAAAACAATTGACTAAGAATTGACATTGAAATATATATGTGGTATGACTACTGTGAGTTTGTAAGTTTTGTATGAATACAACATAACCATACATTATGACATTTTTATTCTTACTAAAATAATTTCTATTGGCTGTCTCACTGCGTTGCTTTGAACATGATTGGTTTATCTGACTGTCATCCATGAAACTGCCCAATGACAACTGCACGCCTTTTGCCGCTCAAATTTGAAAATAGGTCCATTGCTGTTGTTACGGAGCATACACAGTTCGCACTCCGCACTGCTACTTGGTTGTTCTACTGCTAATGGGTGTTAGGCTACCTGCCTAATATTAGATTATTTCACATTTTCCTGCTAAATACAAATTTGAGTCTTGGGATGACAACGGAGAACAAAAGCTAAATATGGACACTGATTCGGGCAAGTTCTGTTTAGTAAGTGGATTTTATTTTGATGATATCAGGTCATAAAACATTTTCCCTGCTATTTATGTAGAGCTACACTACTGTACAGTAGTATACTCGACAGTACTGTACTAACAACCTAACAACTTTGTTCTTATCTTCATGTCCTTTACAAAGCCAACTGCCCAGTTTTACCAACGATGAATAATGGACAACCAGCATAAGGTAAATGGCACGTTAGCCTGGATAGCTATTGTACTGGGTAGCACCCTCTATTTTTGTGATGTTTCATCATCTAAGCTAATATTTACTAGAGTGTTAAAGTGAGATGCTAATTGCGATATATTCTTGCAAAAAGAAGGCACCGTCAAATACTTGTAATTTGTCTAGAGCTAACGTTATATGTTTAAAAAGTTACAAAGCTAGCTTTAGCTACAGTAGCATTGTTATCATTTATGTTAGCTAGATTCTAGACTACACACAGGTTAGCACGGTCAGTCAGTCACACAGGTAAAACTGCACTGGCCCCTGCCGCACTAATAACTGCTGTGTAGCTAACGCTACATGGGTAACGTTAATGTAGGTAGGCACTGTAACACACATAGTCAGGTTAGCTAGCTAGCTACATTATTCCCTTAAGTACCTTAGCACAAGTGTCTTGTTGGCATGTTGTTTTTTAAATAAATAATATCCGCTGACGAGTAATATCATGTCTCTGTCAGTAATTCAATAGTTAATTTTGTTTTGTGTGTGTTTTTTTTTTTCCTCCTCTCAACACGTTTTGGGAATGGAAAGTTTCCTGCCGCAGAGTAGTGAGTATATTAAACTATACTGTACAGTATGCAAAGCTATTTTTGTTCAATGCCAACTCGTTTCAGTGGTGTCTTTCAAGCTAGCTAAGGGAGTCAGGTGGCTGAGCGGTTAGGGAATCCGGCTAGTAATCTGAATGTTGCCGGTTCGATTCCCCGCCATGCGAAATGACGTTGTGTCCTTGGGCAAGGCACTTCACCCAACTTGCCTCGGGGGGAATGTCCCTGTACTTACTGTAAGTCGCTCTGGATAAGAGCGTCTGTTAAATGACTAAATGTAAATGTAAACTAGGTAGAAAAATGTGTCACAGCTTGTGGTTGTGTACAAGTATGGCGTCAGATTTTGGTCAAAAGTCGTGAGCGCATAAAACATGCCCACGACCAAATTATATTATTTCACACATGCAGATATTAACTTTCCACTCGGAAAATATAAGTACTCGCGCACACACTCAACAACCGAGAGTTGTACAGGTAGCTGCGAGCAAGCGCCAGTCACAATCTCATAGGTTAATTTAGGTTGCACCGTGAAATTCTGCTCGCTGATTGGATTTCTGCTTGCTCAAATGTAGGTTAATTTTGACACTGGGGGACATCGTTGTGCCTTGATTGACAGCTAATAGGTACGGTGGCCCTGAAGTGCAAATATGAAAACACTTCAGCAAATCATAAAGCACAACGGCATTAACTTCTGCCGGAAAAGGTAGGGCTTATCTAGCAGAGGACGGACCCTCCTGATCGGACAGACGGACTGTCTGTCTTTTAACAGGAAGGAGAGATGAAAAACATGGAAAAGCGCCTATTTTGAAAACATGAGTACTCCCGAAGATACTTTCGCAACTTTTAAGAATTATTCTGATGCAGGGCATACATACGATGTGATAGTTGATATGTTGTCAACCAATCCCAACATCAGGATGAGTATATGCATTTTGAAGTCATGTTTGAGAGAAGCAGGGTTTGTACAGAAGGAAAAACTATTCACAACTGGGTGACGTGAGACGTTCCATCCTTACAGAGCTGCGTGGGCCAGGGCTACTATTCGGCTATCGGACCATGTGGCAAGTACTTCAGCAAAAACACAAGCTACCTGTTAAACGACACACAGCACACTTCTAAGTTCATAACTTTAATAAGCCCAATGCATAACTTTAATAAGCACAATATATTCTTTACGTCCGACTGTCGTGTCGCATCAGACTCTCTCTGTCCACACTGAATCGTCAAATTCACTTCTGTTACATAATGTAAACTAACTACGTTACTATGACTTCATGTGCTACATTTCAACATGAGAAAACACCGAAAAACAGTCCTAACTGGATGTGACGCGAGCAAAGGGACGTGACTAAAAGCACTTTGATTGCCTGGTTTTCTGTGTTTTCTCGCTTTGAAAGCTCTGTAGCACATGAAGTCATAGTAACGTAGTTTGTTTACATGACGTAACAGAAGTGAATTTGACTGATTCAGTGTGGACAGAGAGCGTCCGATGCTACACGACAGTCGTACGCTCGCATCCAGTTAGGACAGGGTGTAAATACAATTTGTTTATGCTAGGAATGGCAAAAACTTTATCAGACTATTTAAGAACTTTTCAGTGATTAACACTGTATGTCCTTTTTTTCTCTTTCCCCCCTGATGTACCATGCAGGGATGGATCCAGCTGACTGCTAACAATTTGGAGGAGGATTGCTCTTTATCTGCTATGTTGCACTGTCGACTTCTGGTACAAATTCATTTACCTTTTGTGCTATTCTTTTTTACTTAACTTAATTTTAAACTTGTAGGTGTATCTGTTTTGTATTGTTTAAACATAAAATCTAAACACCAAGACTGCAAGTCAAGGTTTGAAATAATTGTAATCTGTTTTATACAGTACTTTTAGAGAGTTTTTATTTTTGTGTTCCAAAATAGTGTCTTACTGAGTGTACTTCGTGACTGCCATCTGACTGTAAGTAACCAGAGTTTGTAGTAACCAGAGTTTGTTTCATTCATTTGTGTTTTGCTAAATATTTGCCTCTCGGACAGAGGGTAAGGGTATAGCAGCTAAATTGGTCAAAAGGTAGCTAGCTAGAGATCGAGTTTCAGGGTACTTGCCGCCGAGTGAGACCCTGGCTTTGTTTACATAATTAGGGCCATTGTAGAATTTGGTTAAATCAGCCCTGACTTCTGTCATCAGATTCAGAGCTAATAGTGTCTTACTGAGTGTACTTCGTGACTGCCATCTGACTGTAAGTAACCAGAGTTTGTTTCATTCATTTGTGTTTTGCTAAATATTCGCCTCTCGGACAGAGGGTAAGGGTATAGCAGCTAAATTGGTCAATAGGTAGCTAGCTAGAGATCAAGTTTCAGGGTACTGAAGGATTCATTTTTCTATGTGTCTATTCCAATAAGTAATGATGGTATTCTATGACACAAATCTGTGTTCTAGAAAGAGTGGTCTGGAGTCGCAGAGGTCCGATAATATCAGCTTTAATGCAGCAGTTGGAAATCAACAAGTACAGAGCTCTGGGGTTGTCTACGTTTTCCTACCCGCAACAGAGTTTGGGCTGGTTCACGAAGTCCAACTGGCTATCTTTCCCTGCCCCAGCATATAATATACAGTGCAATTAAAACAGAAAGATGAAAAGAGGGTTGAGCTTGTTCTCTCGTGCATCAGGGAGTTGTTCTTGCCTCCGCGTCCCACCTGCTCGGGTGCCATCTCCACCCAGATCCAAGGTTGTTTCTGAAACTGAAAAGATAGAGACACAAAGAACAGCCTGCTTCCCACACTCAGTGTGAGACCCAATGTTTAAGCCTGGGCACACTTCTAAGTTCATAACTTTAATAAGCACAATGCATAACTTTAATAAGCACAATATATTCTTTAAGACATGCCTCCTTCATAAATCCTGTTGTTATATTCACTCGTGCACAGTGCCCGTGATGCATTCAGTGATTAAAATGCCACACATAAATAACTGGGATCATAGTTAGTGTCGTGCCTGATATGCAGCTGGTGATTACAGTTCTAGAATATGTGTTGTAATGTATTATACATTCTTTAATCCCTCTTTTGATCTCTGAAAACACCAGAGATCAATCAACATAGCCCGGACCAACTACCGTCTCCTCGTCCTGTTCAGCCAGCCCCAGCAACGGCATTTGGAACCCCGTCTTTGGGTTCTCCACAGCCGAGACAATGATCCTATTACACAGGGACCTGATACATGGGATACAGCAACTGTCATGTTGATATTGATTTAGCACACTCTTAAGTAAAATAGCGGAAACCTTCTTAGTCCAGTACAATTCTAGTGTGGTCAAGCAGTATCACTCTTGGCCTAGTCGTAACCCTCTTTTCCGGACTCTCACATTCGTAGCAATAGCAAAAGGTTCACTGGCCCTTCTCCACCAACTCCTGCAACGTACAACTGGATTCTGGAGCAGCACAACACATGCTCCAGTGGTACTTCCTTTCCCCAGCAGCCTTAGGGCGTGCAAGGTTCTCTCGATGACTTTGAATGGTCCTGTCCATAAATGTACAACAGGCTTCTCCGAACATCGGATGATGTATTGGGGCAGGTGGGGCAGGGTCTCCAGGGGAATGGGGCCTTAGAACAGGGGTTAGGTAGTCAGACCCGCCGGCCTGACTCGTCCTGAAGCAGGAAAGAGTTACAGTCCCAGCATCACCTTATCTCCCATGATCAAGCAGTAACTGAGTCAAATGAGATGCGAACATTCGAACACCAATGATTAAACACAGATATTGAAATCAAGAACCCATTTAAGGATTTAAAGTGGATATTTTTAAAGTTCAAATAAATCCCTCCTTTCACACCCTTTTAGGGTGTGACAACAAACACAAATTTAAAAATATCCCATTACTGATTACACAATGTTGGCATACAAATCAACATGATGAGACTATGCAGCGTTATGGCCAAGTGGTGTGGACACACTGGATACAGTGGGAAAACCCTAATGATGTTATAGGGGAAAACCCACCGTCACTCCAGAGTGGACATTCGACATCCATGTATCCATGGCAGACCTGGACATACTCACAGGCCCCCTTCACCACATACATACAACTTTAGCCAAGCTTTTAGAATTGTAATAAAATAAAATAAATTCGAAACAAATAGAAAAACCAGAAATTAGACAGGATATTTTAAAGTTTTCATAAGATCCCTCCTTTCATTGATAACTTTAATCAATACCCAATCTCCTCGTTTGACTCCTCCACTCTTTGGTTTACTGCTTCACCTGGAACAGAATTTAGCAGAAGACATCTCTTTTCTAGTTAGCATTTTTTATAAAATTGGTTAACCATTTGATTCGCCTCTTCATCATGCTATGTGAAAGGTTTAAGTTGTGGTATTACATATGATCTCCAATAAATCAATTCAAATGGTGTTATGCATCTGGTATAGGACTGGGAAAGACTTCAATTCACATAGTAAACATACTGTATCTATAATTACCAGGCAGTATTGACCCTTCAGTTTTCTTATTGTTGAGCAAACACATGTAACAGCATCTAATAAGACCATACATCATCATTTGATAGTCAACTCCTATTAGTCATGCCTAGAAATTACAATCTGTTTCTTTGTTCCCTTCTTTAGAAAATCAACTGTTAGTCTAATTTCTTTCACTCCAAAAAACCTTTTCTGTCTTTTAAAACAGTTAAGTTTAAGACCAATATTGTTTTAGATTCTCTATTTTACCAAATCACACCTCTTTTTATCAAAGATATGATAAAAGCAATTTTCATTATGCCAAACCTGAATCCGTATGCTTCTTAAATGAAATATAAACCAAATAATGTTCTTAATGTAGCTATTAACCAAACATTTTTCCCAACTATATTTTCTATAAAGGTCAGATAGGTAGAACTTCATAACTCGTTTTGCTGCAGTTCAAAACGAGCCAATTAGCTCAAACCATCATAACCACAATTTATCAGACTTGATGAGTCTTCCCAAATTATTTCAGAACTGAATGTTATAATAACCCTCTTCATAATACAACATTATCACAGCCTAACTGTTTATCCCAAACAGTATGCCAGGCTCTGATAAAACTCTCAAATAAAACTTAAAACCAAATTACAATTAAACTCCAAATAAAAGTACATTTAGTTATTTTCTCTTTCTCATTTTTAACCAAATTATATCTAATACCTTTATCAAAACTCTTAAAAACCCTAGATTTTACTATTTTGACTTAAAATGTTATCCCATATACATTCAAAGTATATTCATAGTTTCCTCTTCAAAACATCAGTGTTTAAACCAATCATCTCTTCACATCCACAAAACGTTCTTGTTTTATTTCATAACCTTCCATGATCCTCTCTAAACCAATCCTTTATGTAACTTTCCAATTGCTTCCTCATAATTTTTCACATACATTTCCTCAAACCATTCTTTGACCAACACAGCTGTTTAGCGTTTACCGTCTATTCACTTAATTTTGCTCTAGTATAACTCTTCCAATTGTATTAGAACCTATTTATAAACCAGGGGTATACCCTCTGGGATAACCTTTGTAAGATCTCAACGTAACTGACTCTTTTAGCCCCCACCTTTCTCCAACTCTCCTCGGGATTTCTTTAACTTCTTGGTCAAAGGAAAAAACACACCACACTCCTCTCTATTTTTATTAAACTCAATCTGACTCCACACAAATAGACAGTGTTCAGGGATTCTAACCCTTGGAGAGGACTCTAACCTCCCCTTGGACAAAGACAACGAGTTTAGGGACTCTAACCCCTGGAGAGGACTCTAACCTCCCCTTGGACAAAGACAACGAGTTTAGGGACTCTAACCCCTGGAGAGGACTCTAACCTCCCCTTGGACAAGGACAACGAGTTTAGGGACTCTAACCCCTGGAGAGGACTCTAACCTCCCCTTGGACAAGACAACGAGTTTAGGGACTCTAACCCCTGGAGAGGACTCTAACCTCCCCTTGGACAAGGACAAAACACAAAAACGGTTGATTTCCCACCACTGTTGGTTTGACTAGGTACGATGAAACATAGTAATCGTCTAAATTTGTTTCTCAGTTCCGAATAGCCGTACTTTGAATTAACAGGTGTCTGCTTACCTTTTTTTTATGTTGAGGCCTCTGACGATTACGTCTGTCTCCTCGCACCGGTGTATGGGTCTCTCCCCTATCCGTCGGTCGGGCCGGAACCCTCTGGACTCCCTCTTTTCAGCGTCGGGGTCACCAGTTGAAGGATTCTAAATCTTTGTGTCTATTCCAATAAGTAATGATGGTATTCTATGACACAAATCTGTGTTCTAGAAAGAGTGGTCTGGAGTCGCAGAGGTCCGATAATATCAGCTTTAATGCAGCAGTTGGAAATCAACAAGTACAGAGCTCTGGGGCTGTCTACGTTTCCCTACCCGCAACAGAGTTTGGGCTGGTTCACGAAGTCCAACTGGCTATCTTTCCCTGCCCCAGCATATAATATACAGTGCAATTAAAACAGAAAGATGAAAAGAGGGTTGAGCTTGTTCTCTCGTGCATCAGGGAGTTGTTCTTGCCTCCGCGTCCCACCTGCTCGGGTGCCATCTCCACCCAGATTCAAGGTTGTTTCTGAAAATGAAAAGATAGAGACACAAAGAACAGCCTGCTTCCCACACTCAGTGTGAGACCCAATGTTTAAGCCTGAGCACACTTCTAAGTTTCATAACTTTAATAAGCACAATGCATAACTTTAATGAGCACAATACATAACTTTAAGACATGCCTCCTTCATAAATCCTGTTGTTATATTCACTCGTGCACAGTGCCCATGATGCATTCAGTGATTAAAATGCCACACATATAAATAACTGGGATCATAGTTAGTGCCGTGCCTGATATGCAGCTGGTGATTACAGTTCTAGAATATGTGTTGTAATGTATTATATATTCTTTAGTAGCTAGCTAGAGATCGAGTTTCAGGGTACTTGCCGCCGAGTGAGACCCTGGCTTTGTTTACATAATTAGAGCCATTGTAGAATTTGGTTAAATCAGCCCTGACTTCTGTAATCAGATTCAGAGCTAATAGTGTCTTACTGAGTGTACTTCGTGACTGCCATCTGACTGTAAGTAACCAGAGTTTGTTTCATTCATTTGTGTTTTGCTAAATATTTGCCTCTCGGACAGAGGGTAAGGGTATAGCAGCTAAATTGGTCAATAGGTAGCTAGCTAGAGATCGAGTTTCAGGGTACTTGCCGCCGAGTGAGACCCTGGCTTTGTTTACATAATTAGGGCCATTGTCAGCTGCGCCTTTAGCATATTTAGGCGAGTAGCACTGCAGAGGCAGCCTCGTCTGGCAGCCTCGGTGCACGAAGACTCGGTCGAACAAAGACAGGGAGTCTACCTGCGGGAGTCCGCCGAGGATGGCCGACGTGGTGGATCACCTCTTCTGATAAGTATCACCCTATTTGTATTCTAATCCACCTACAACATATTCATAGCTAGCATGTGTTTCTTCAGCATTCCCGTTCATTACACTACTCGTAGACGTACATATATCACAAAGTATATACGGTCAACTGAGTTGATTCCCCCCAGTGGTGGAATCAACTCCCCACCTCCATCAGAGATACTGACTGTCTCTCCACCTTCAAGAAAAGGCTCAAGACGCATTTGTTCCGGGAGTACAACGGTACTTAGGAATGGTTCGCTTGACCCGATGTTAGTTTCCTCAAGGATCACAATGACTCTTGCTTAGAGACTTGTTGCTCTTGTGGTTAGTGGTAACTGTTTTAAATTTTTGTTCTCGCTGTGATATATTGTTTTTATTACTGTTGCTTGCTTTTTTCCACAGGTACACTTGCACTTATAGCGGTTCATGTTGTTTAATTGTAACTTGTTTAACTACATGCTCTTATGGTTCTTCCCTTTGGCACTTACTTTGGTTGTTCACAATGTGTGCTTCATGTTTTGGCTACTCGCGATGTTTTTTGGCTATCTTGTTGTTATGATCAGTGACCTTTGCACTTTGTAAAGCTCTCTCTTGGAAGTCGCTTTGGATAAAAGCGTCTGCTAAATGAATAAATGTAAATGTAAAATAAAACCATAATTTTACAATCTTGAGCATGTGTCACCACTTTATTGTGTGTTTGATCCTAAAAATGTAGGAACAATCTGTAAAATTAAATAGTTTCTCTGCTACATTTATAGTATTGTCACTTAATTGAAGGTGTTTCATTGTAATAAATGAGGGAAAATCTGTAAAATAACAGTGTTTGTCTGCAAAACTGTTAGGGCTGACATTTTAATTAAAGTGTTTAATCTTAATTAACGAAGGAAACATTGTAAAATAACAGTGTTTCTCTGCTATACTTTTAGTACCCTGACTTAATTAATGGTGTTTGCTCGTAATAAATTAGGAAGAGTCTGTAAAATAACAGAATTTTTTGCTAAACTTGTAGTACTGTCACTTTATTGAAAGTGTTCGATCTAAAAGGTGACATGACATGAAAACTTCACTTTAGGAGGTTATTTAACATTAATATGAGTTCCCCTAGCCTGCCTTTGGTCCCCCAGTGGCTAGAATTTTCGATCGGTGTAAACCAAGCCCTGGGTGTTCTTCTCCGCCTTTCAGAAAATGAAAGCTCAATTGCTGTTTGAAAATATCCTCTTCGTCACAACGTCACAAGGAGGAAGGTTACCTCCCCTCTCTCTGCTTTGCCCGCCCAGACCGTGCAAGTGTTTTTATCCTCGAGAGACATCATGGCTTGCAAACGAACGATGAGAATGGGCAAATTCGAGGCATCTTACAGCAACGGGGCTACAGCCATTGCGATACATCCATTGTAAACATTAGCGCATGGTGCCGCCCCTCCACTCTTCATTAGCATTTAAAGCTACATCTGCTGTAGAACTTTCAGCGCAGTGAAATCCCCAGCCATAGCTCCGTGACTCTAGACAACGGCTGCTGTCCTGACCCTAACCCACTGATTGTATGTAAGTAGTAGTAGCAGCACTTCCCCAGACAACTTCCTCTGAAACGTCCAAGCCCTCAGTGTCCAAGCGCTCAGCATGCCACCTACTCTGAAACATTCAAGCGCTCAGTGTCCAAGCAGACAACGCGGATACAGCAAGAGAGTGGCGTAATAGACAACGCAGACAAAATTCCTCTTTCCTCATTTCTTCCAACCTAGTTGCAGGGGTGGGAAGGGCGCTCATTTCGTCCAACCTAGTTGCAGGGAGGGGGAAGGAAGCTAATTTCGTCCAACCTAGTTGCAGGGAGGGTGAAGGGCGCTCATTTGTCCAACTTAGTTGCAGGGAGGGGGAAGGGCGCTCATTTCCTCCAACAGAGACGATGGGGGGAAGGGTGCTCATTTGTCCGACGAGATGAGGAAGTGTATTCTTCCAACTGGGATGAAGAAGTGTATTTCTCCAACAGAGACGATGGGGGAAAGGGTGCTCATTTGTCCGACGAGATGAGGAAGTGTATTCTTCCAACTGGGATGAGGAAGTGCATTTCTCAAACAGAGACGAGGCAGTGTATTTTTCCAACTGAGACGAAGAAGTTTATTTTCTCCAACCGAGAGACGAGGAATTGTCTTACCAAGACTTGTATGGGCTCCGGGGGGTGAATGTGAGAGATATTAAACTCCACTGAAGGGAGAAATGTACTCAGCTCCGCTCAGCAGAGGAGACAGAGACCCAGGCTCTGCTCAATCATGTCCTACTATGAGGTATGAGGCAAGGTCTTATTCAGCTTTGTTGTTGTATTTACGTATCTATGATTTGTAGGTGTACATTGAAGGTCATTTTACAACTGCTCCCCAACGGAAGGTCCCACAGTCACAATGTGGCAGGTCTGTCTAGTTCTTTGGGGTCTTTGAAATCTATCTTTAGATAAAGGATATTTATAAAAAGGATAAAGGATCATTATACTCTGGAAAGTTGGTCTCAGCAAATATAAAGATGATTGTGCAACTTATAAAATATATGTTTGGTCAAGAATCTTTTCAGTTTTGAACAGTCATCATGTCATCCTTTTTTACCAAGGCAAGTTATGGTGGCTTGTGAAACTGCTTGTTCTCTCTCACTTCATCTACTATTGTCAGGGGCGACGCCAGATAATTTTTAATGCAGCTGCTAAGGGGGTGCTAGATCATTGACAGGGGGAGCTGCGCAATTCTATATATTATATATAAATACTATCTGGGCCGGAATGGGACCCATTTTCAGCCCGGCAGTGTAATGGCCAAAGCCAGCCCATCCCCCATCAGGGGCCGAGCCATACGTTGAACAATCGGGGCTTAACCCGAACCTAGAACCTAGTCAAGGTTTTGATGCGAGGTGAAATCAGAACTTCACATGAATGTGAGTGCGCGAGCGCAATTTTTTGCATTCATTTCTGTGCAAAATAGTTTTTTGAGCTTTCTGTAGGCTAATATTAATATTTCGTTGGACTCATATTGTAATATTTTCTGGAAATTACAACCCAAATTTGTACCTGAAAGATTCAGGGCTTTTGACAAAACATATTTTTCCCACCCTTGCAGGAACCTAGATTTATGAAGTGACAGATCTTTCTTTTTTTACCTGGCTTTTTCAGTTCCTCCTGGCATCTTTCCCCCATCCATTTTATTGGGTGTGCTTTGCCTTCAGCAAGGGCACAACCTTTGTTCTCTCACATATATATTATTATTTTTATTATTATTATTTTTATTCTTTTTGCCCCCCTAAAACTCAGTAAATATTTGGCCTACATAGACAACGTAGGTGTCAAACATTTCGTCTTGGTAGCGATTGAGTTGCGTCTATTGGAATTTACGTTCCGTTGAATGGTTTGGGCTTAAGTTAAGTTTTTGTGGCGAAAAGTGAAGCTAACGGTGGGTAATTTGCTAGCCACAGTCACTGACGTTACTAACGTCACTACGTCACGAAAACACGCGTGACTACCTTTGGCAGAACATTCGTTTCGCATCTGTTAACCTGGGGGATAGCTAGGCTAACTATAGCTTTACTGCAAGGCAGCTGCAGAAACGCCACAAGCAACGTTGTCAATCTGTTCATGAAAATAATTAATTTCAGCCTAAACCGTACAACGGAACGTTAAATCCAATTCAACCAACGCAATCGCTACCAAGACGAACACAGCAGTAGTCTAGTACTGTACCGTAGTAGTACAATTTACCGGGGCAGCTTCTCCACACAGGGCTATATCGCATTTTGCGTTGTTACTGACAATGATCGCTACCAGTGAGTTTTTATGAATGAGCGATTTTCCACTAAATAAATGTCAAGCTTATTTACGTTTTGGGGGGCATATTGTCAGTTAGCAGATGGTACTGTTTGAATCGCGATTCTATCTTCTGCCGGTAACGTCGTAGAATAATCTTCAAAGGGGGTTCTTTATTAATGAATGAATGCAATATGAGTAGGCTAAATGCCTGAAAATATCATGAGAAGGGAAAAACTTAAAAGGACGTTTAAGTCATAGAGATTAGGTCCATTTTTACACCGGTCTGCCAAATGTATTCGTTTTGATTCAGCCTGTCAGCTGCCTCTTGCAGGGGAAATGAGAAGACATCATATTTCATTCTACACTTCACTCGTATTTTCAGTTGTAAATGAGCAGCAAAAAAAAGATGCTTTTAAATCTATGTAATCTTTATAAATAATAAGTAGGCCCGATGCATTTTTATATAAAATATACAGACCCCTGTGCAACGGACGCAAGCAAGCAAGCACACCCTACAATTTCCCCAGAAATTGTATACTCTCTAGTTCTTTTTGCATCAGCTTAATCTTGCTAACTCCACAACAATAAATTATTGTTTAGGCTTGTCTCCGTGGCAACAAACTTGGTACACGCACTTGTGTTTGAGAAAGAGAGCATGGGCGACAACTGAAAACGGCACTTTTTAATCCACGGTCTGATCATGCGCTTATTTAGATTAAAACCTAGTGTAGCCTATTAGCTTACTTATCAGTCACAGTAACTTAACCCTTGTGTTATCTTCGGGTCATTCTGACCCATCAGTGATTGTGACCCACCGTCGTATTGCAACAACTTTACCGCATACAAAAACAAAGTGAAGCATTTTCTTTTAACCGTTGGGCTGTCTCAGACCCCCCACATTGCGAAAGTTAAAAGAAAATTATTTTTATTTGTTTTTGTATTGGGTAAAATTGGGTAAACACAACGATGGTTCGTTATGAACCTTTGGGTCATGTGACCCGAAGGCAGCACAAGGGTTAACACATATCGTTTTATTCGGTGTGTGAAAAAAACTAAGAGAAAGCAGGCGATCTGCTGGGCCAATTTATGAGCGGGCAGAGCGGCACACCATGAATTCTCCCGATTCTCCCGATGGCCACTCCGGGCCTGAATACTATTAATAAATTAGCAATATTTTTGGGGGTGCTATCGGGGTGCTTTTGTCTTTCTTGGGGGTGCCGAAGCGCCTGCTAGCCCCTCCCTAGTGCCGCCCATGTAGATACTGCTTCAAATTGAAAACGGAGACGATCTTTTGATTAAAGACAAGTTCCTTAATCTCTGTTGTCAATATCGCCAATAAAAAGTAAATACTGTTACGACGCATTTGTTTGTAGGTAACGAACGATAGACGTAGCTAGTTTCGCCGTTCTATGGCAGCTACAGTACTGTATGATGACAGTCGTAGCTAGCGTTGTAAGCACTCATCACTAGAATGGCCATAACTTTAAAACATAAGACCATATTTCAAATATGTCTGCTGTTCTACATTGCCCAGACAATTATGTATATATATCAACTCTAACATTGCCTGTATCTTGTATTGAAAGTGCTCGAAAATTAGCTTGTCTAATGTATGGTGGACTGAGAAAACATATTTGTCAAAGCGGAGCGAGCGGATGTCGTGGGAGAATTCCTACTGTGTTAGATTTACTGCTTCAAATTGAAAACGGAGAATATATTTAGAGTAAAGACAAGACGTCTGTGTTCAATATCGTCAACTAAAAGTAAAAACTTTTCAGTTACGAAGCTTTTGTTCGTAGTAATGCCAGCTGCAGTAAACCTTTCGTGACCCCGGTGTGGCTGTTTGTGACGGTCGGCTATGACAGTGTTGAGCCTCGATTTTTGCAGATTTTTGTGAAACTTGCTTAAAGAAAAATGATCTAGCTATATTATGTACACTTTAAGCTCAATGTACATACCTTGTTTGGCCAATTTGGTCGATTGTGGAAAAAAGTTGAACCGTTTTTAGTTATGGAGAGCCATCGCGCTAGATTGGAATTGCGTTATCCCACTCATCACTTCAGTGGTCATAACTTTTAAACAAAATAGTCTATCTTAAATCTGTCTGCTGTTCTGAATTCACGACAAAATACGCACATTTCATACGCTCTAACTTATCCTCTATCTTGTAGTGAAAGTGGTTAAAAATGAGGTTTTCTAAAAAAGTAATGCAGAAGGAGAAGACTTGTCAGAATGGCTCCGTGAAATCGTCTTGATAAAGGATGATTTGCCTAACATGATCATATAAATATTTACATCATTAGAAAGCCCTAAATCTTGTCTTCAAAATGGTATAAACAGTTCAGGTATATTATTTGAAAAAGTCTGCATATTCAGGCAGGAAAGTGTTAAAGTGTCAAAAATTGACACGGTGAGAAACAGTTCTGTCAGTGTATGACGTCACAATTGAATTTGACTTGAACATTCTGAACCATTGAAACCCATTCATTTTTTTTAACACTTTAAACTTTAATACCTTAAAAACTTTAAAAGTTATCAATGAGAAAAGTAATAGCACACTAGAGCAGTTCAGACTTTATCAAATTAAGTTTGAACGGTGTTTCTAGCTTAAACGGTATGAAGGGAGTAGGCGACGGAAAAAAGTGTAAAAAAAAGAAAAAAAAGAAATATATATATATAAGTATGCAGAATAACAATAAGTGTTTTTGCTTGCAGCAAACACACTAATAATACCACCAATAACAATAGGTTTCCTCCTACCGGAGGAACCCTAATAATACCACCAATAACAATAGGTTTCCTCCTACCGGAGGAACCCTAAATATAGCTGCAGGCAGCAATGGCGGGTTCCTCCACAACATTGCAACGTTTTTCAGAATTGACAGGATACAGAAGACATTAATACATTTCAAGACAATTGGAGCAATGGCTGATTTTAAGTCATTTTTTGAAAGTTTTCACAAATTGTCACTGTAGAGAAAAATCCATGCTGTTGACATTATGGGTTCTTGAGACTTTTTTGTTCCCCATGAGCAATAAGGCATGCGTACCAACTTTCAGACATGTTGGCCTAACAGGGTCAAAATGCCACCAAGTGTGTTCTGTGCTCTGGTCAGGCACACCATGCAGAGATCCATCCTTTAAAAGCTTTGACTACAACAATAACTTAATGAAAGTGAGGATACACTTGACAAAAAACATACCACACGCGGCAATACTGTTTTCAAAGTTCCCCGGGACTGGTTTGAAAACCATGGATATTGGAACTCATCCTGAATTGACCTCTCTCTAGAATCTCAGTTGAACACAACTGACAAGAGTCATGCGGGCAACTGGACCACGGTAGAGCTAATGTGTATCTATGTGTAAAGATAACATCAACTCTGGAGTTGGGGGTGGGGGCTTCTTATCCAACAAATTACACCCCTGAACATATTAATGGCCTACTACAATTGTAAATATCCTTTGGACCTCTTTTGCAATTGGGCCTTGATACAATCTAATGTAAAATCTAATATTTTCTGGCCATTCTGCAGTTTGTGGGGACTTTCCACACCAGCACACTTTTCCCATTTCCTGTATTCTGCATTATTACACTTTTTCTTTGAAACTTTCATGTAGGCCCATACTATAGCAGTTACGGATATACATAGAGGAAACTCAGGAGAGTGAATTTGAGATAATGGTAGTGGGAGGATGTTGTACCTTTGTGTTTCTCTTTTTCGCCAGTCCTATGAAATATACAAAAGCAGTGGGCACCACACTGAAAAGTTGAACGGACATTGAGCACAAAGAATTTCATTACTTATAAATGATGTTTATGAGTATACGATAATAAACTTGAACTTGAAACTTTTATCAGAACGTTAAATTGTCTGTGCTTCGCTTGCTGTTAGGTTGTCGACTCTCTCACTCATGAGCGTCCCAAAAGGCCTTCAAAATAAAGTCCCGTAATAATACTGAATACAATTATATAATTCAAAATTAAGACATTACTTGAAAAAAAATTATACATTATTGTAACGCAATTGCGACAATTGCATTCAGGCCTATAGATATAGTTAAACATATTGTGTACAATATAGCGAGGTAGCTGACTTAACCATTCCTGAATGTGCATTTCATCAACACCAAGTTTGCGTGCTACAGATCTGTTGCTGGTGGTGAGTGCTTTCTGCACAGCTTTCTGTTTAAAAGCTAAAGTGTAAGAATGTTTCGGCATGCTGCGTCAGATTTGTACACAAAGTAGACACACGCGGCATACATTTTACACTGGGCTTTTGTTTGACCTCCTTGTCTATTCTGTGTTTGTCTATGGCCGCACTGCAGCTACAATTCACTTAATCTCTCTTACTAATTAAACGTTGCCCTTGAATAAACGCCAACCTCGAATAAACGCTGCACCACAAATGATCATTGTGTAATAAACGCTGCAGTGTTTAATCAAAGGAACATGGTATATGACAGCAATAATGTTTAATGTAACTGGACTTTCTAACATTACAAGTGGCCCCAGCATTGCCCCTTATGGTCTAGGTGCATTGCAAATGAAGACAAGAGCCTTTTCATTTGGCCCAGTGGCAGACTGTCTGAGGTTGTCAAATGTCCCATGCAAAGTCACTCAAAACAAGGGTTTGATTCCAGGCTCTGGCAAGAGTATTTACCTCTAAACTGGTCAATATATACACATCTGACAAAAGACCAGGGGGGTATTCCAAGTAGCGGGTTTAGTGAAAACTTTGAGTTGTTTAACCCTGAAAAGAGGCATACTCCGAGTTCCACGTTCCAGAAAGAGAGGTAACGAAACCTTTTGGTAAGTTGCCATGGTAACTAACGCTGTGAAACTAACCTGCCCGCTAGAAGGTTTTCTATGAAAAACTCTGCATTTTCCTAGCAATCCCCACCCACTTTCGGATCTTGAAACAGTTTGCAGACATGGGGTGTCCTTTCCTGGGTCGGCCGATCTATTACGAGCAAAATATAATTCGCATAGCCTTACGCCAGGAGAGGATTTTAAGACCGCGATTGGATGTACTTTCATTCTCCGATGAATACCTACGCGAACGTTACCGTTTTTCATCACATTCAATAATTTATCTCACCAACATTCTCCATCCAATCCAATCACATTGGATGGAGAATGTTGTAACACACCGTGGACGTGCTCTCAGAACAGACCAAATGATATGCGTTGCTCTCCGTTTCTTTGCCAACGGGAGTTTCCTATACAACATTGGCGATGCAGAACATCTCGGAAAAGCAACAGTCTGCCGAGCCATAAGAAAAGTGGCCCTGGCACTGAAAGGCCTACTGCAGACCTACGTAGTCTTTCCTGGACACAAACCTCTAAGGACCATCAAAGAGGAATTTCACATGATTTCAGGTGAACACATTCAGTTTAAGTCAATGAAGAAATTTGAAATCATGTGAATGACAATGGGTAAATCCTGGGTAAAAATTAGTAAATCCTTTCCATTTTGCAGGATTTCCCAATGTGATTGGCTGCATTGATGGCACCCACATCCCCATCATAGCTCCATCCATTAATGAAGGAGACTATGTGAATAGGAAGTCATTCCACAGCATTAATGTGCAGGTAGATTTACTGTCTTACAATAATAAAGACTACAGCACAACTTTAAAATATTGCAGCTAATATCTCTTCTCTGCACTGACAAGATTATATGTGATGCAGCACATTTGATCTCAAATGTGGAGGCCAAATGGCCTGGCTCGGTACATGACTCAAGGATATATCGCGAGTTTACCCTGAGCAACAGAGTTGCAAATGGTAAGTTAAGCTTTGAACAAATAACATTCCCTTGTCTCCCTCTTCTACCACACTCACAATGTACCCACAATGTATCCTCTACTTACAGGAGAGTTTCATGGCCACCTGCTTGGTGACAGAGGGTACCCATGCCAGCCCACTCTGATGACCCCTTACCATGACCCTGAGCCGGGCCCTCAGCCGTGGTACAATGTGGCCCACTGCAGGACTAGAGCCCGGGTGGAGATGACCATTCTCAAAGCCCGGTTCCAGTGCCTACGTAGACTGAGGGTAAACCAGAGAGGGCATGTGATATTATTGTGGCATGTTTTGTTCTTCATAATATTGTCACTATTAGAGGAGAGCAACACCCTGCCGTACAAAACGACCCTGAGGACGACCATCCCCTCCAACCTGCAGATGTCCAAAATGGGAGAGAAGTCAGAGATATACTGTGCCGCACACACTTCCACCAACCCTGACACTAAAATAAACACAAATCATTACCATTTCATTTTGTCTTCTTTATTGCCTACAAATAGAAATGCAACAATTAATATTAATATATTGTTCTGACAATTAACACTCACTCATCTGTGACCATGCACCCACCTGCAGCTGGTGTTCTACCAATTCAATTTCTAGATCCGTCTTCTTTATCTTCTGCCCCAAATACACCATCTCTTGGTCAGTTTTCTCCATTTGTTTAAAAAAAATGGAGTTTGTACAAGTCCTTAACTGGTAACTGGGAATACATTAGGATGACATTAAATCCAAGTTCTACACACAGAATTGGAAATTTTAATCCGTGCGTATGGCGAGTCCGAGCACATATTTCGGAAAAAAAGTAATACGGCTGTAGCTGCGAAAGACAGACAATTGGCGTGGGAAAGAATTGCTGATCGAGTCAATGCGTAAGTTTGAATTTAGTCCATAAATCGAACATTTAATGTCCGTTAATATTACAGGTGAAAAAGTGTTGGAATTGTAATTTAATCAAATACAATGTTCATATAGGTGCAATCCCACAGGCGTGAAGCGCACTTGGCAACAACTGAAAATGAAATATAAAAACGTAATACAAACAGGTAAGGCATATTTAGCCTTTTGGCCTATAGGTTCATGATTGTAGCTTCCATCACTTTGGTATCATATTTGACATACAAAGTGAATATCCTCATTGCCTATTTTATCCTGTAGGGGCGGAAACACACAATGTCCTGTCGCCTGATATCTTGCTTAAATTAACACTGAGTTCAATTCAGCAAATAGAAAGAAGGCAGAGGCACGCAAAACGGGTGGAGGGCCACCACCAGAAGAGCTGGTTCTGAGCCACAACATTGGCCGTCCAGTGGCTGAAGGCATCCCTGGAGGAAGCTCATCAGAGCCAATCACTCCACAGGACACAAGTGCCTACATAAGATGTAAGTATGTGCGAGTATGTGTGTGAATGTGTTTTCATTTTCCACTCTGGTCCACTTTTAGTCACTGATGGTGTAATCCGAGTGGTGGAGCCTCCTGCAAGCCTTTGCACAACGGTACCACTTGTAAGTAAGCCACTCAATACTCCATTATGCATAGTAGTGTTGACTATCCTGAAACAATACCTTTCATCACAGGATGATGATGATGATGAGGAGGAGGATGAGGACACATTGACTGCTGCCACAGATGGGGTTGCAGAGAGGCCTACATATATGGTAGCTACATATATGATAGTTCTCTCTCTGTGTACTTTATTTACAGTCTTGGGTGTAATTGTCAGTTTAAAATGTACACTGAAGTGATGAGAGTAATGAATGTAAAAACTAAATGCACAGTCCGATCCTGTCTTTTGGGTGAAAAATGGGTGAAGAATTGAAGAATTCGCCGAGATGCAAAATGATTCACTAATTAAACACAAAGGGGAGTTCAAACTCACTTCAAAGGGGAGTTCAAACTCACTTCAAACTCACGATCTAAAGGTCTAAAAGGGCTCAAACCTTCACCATAATTCAAGAGTAGTGTACTTTCACGGACCCAATCATTGATTCTATCTTAAAATGTGTAAAAATTTGACTTACCGAACGTGGCTGCCTCCAACACGGCTATCAGGCGACTCTGAAAACAACAATGGCCGCCGAAAAAGAATTTATATTCGTAATGGCGAGCTGCGATTGGAATCTAAATGAAACAGGGTGGGGGCTTGGTCAGCACACAATTTCAAGAAAGCATGTGTGTGCGTCTCGCCAAGCTCGCTCGTGTGTCAAGGGGCAGGATGAGTGTGTGCGCGCTGTGGAGCCATTCAATCGAATTCAATCATATATTGATAGATGAAGGTGAAATTGCGTATGGTACTTCAGAATGATGTCATCTTGAAGGCACAAAGGTTTGAAAAACCATCAGTAAAAATTCTATTTGATTTATTAACACAAAGATATTGTGGCAATGTGGAAATTTACATAAATACACTTCTTTCAGCCATTTTGTATTGCATTCCTTATTCAATTTGACCCTATAGAAAGACATGTATTCTACAAATCTGTAACACATTTCAAGTCGATTGGATCTATGGTTCATGAGGAGAAGGGTTTTGAAGGTTGTACCAAGTCTGACAATATGGGTCCTTGAGGCTTTTTTGTTCCCCATGAGAAATAAGGCATGTCTACTAATTTACAGGCATTTTGGGCTAATGGGGCGCTGGAGAAATCACGTAGACTTTGGGTGTGTTTTATAGCGCCACCTATGGGCGTTCATGGGCCATTAGCGGTCTGGAAGTAGTGCCTGTTGTATCATTGGGCCAAATTGGAAAAAATCGGGTCGAGGACTTTTTGAGCTTTTGAGCCATTTAGCAGAGAAAAGGAAACATTATAATAATAGGAATACTAACAAAAACAATAGGTTCCCTCCTACCGGAGGAACCCTAATAATAAGAAGAATACAAAAAAAAACAATAGGTTTTCTCCTGCCGGAGGAACCCTAATAATAATAAGAATACTAACAAAAACAATAGGTTTCCTCCTACCGGAGGAACCTTAATTAACAACGTCGATGTAGCTAACATCGGGCCATTGCTTCATGTCATCTAGCCACTCCGTCAGACGGGATGGATGAGGGACTGTTACGGTACTGTCGTCACGACTTGTTAAAACATCCATGGTGTGTATCCACCTCCCTTTTTTGTCCATTTGTGCTTCATCCATGGAGAAACACCGGCTTTTACAGCAAACAAGATAGCAAGCTACAAGCTATCAAACGTACACAAGCTTCGAACCGGGGTTCTTTATTAATGAATGAATGCAATATGAGTATAAGCTTAATGCCTGAAAATATCACGAGAAGGGAAAAACTTAAAAGGACGTTTAAATCATAGAGATTAGGTCAATTTTTACACTGGTCTGCCAAATTAATTCGTTTTGATTCAACTATGAGGCTGCCTCCTGCAGGGGAAATGAGAAGATATCTATTTCATTGTACACTTCACTTGTATTTTGAGTTGTAAATGAGCAGCCAAAAAAATATGCTTTTAAATCTATGTAATCTTTATAAATAATAAGTATGCATTTTTATATAAAATATACAGAAATATCAGTTGTAAAAATGTAATTCAAAAACGGACCCCTGTGCAACCGACGCAAGCAAGCACACTCTACAATTTCCCCAGAAATTGTACCCTCTCTAGTTATTATTATTATTTTTATTTATTTTTGCCCCCCTAAGGATCCGTAAATATTTGGACCACATAGACAACGTCGGTGTAAAATGTTTGTCTTGGTAGCGATTGAGTTGCTTGTATTTTTATTTACGTTCTGTTTCACGGTTTAGGCTGAAATTAAGATTTTGTGGTAAAAAGTGCCTTTTGTCAACAAAGGGTACTCAGTGCTAGCCTACGTCATAATGTCAGCACACGTTAGCAAAGACGCATGGATACAATGTGCATAGATGTGCTGTTGCACAGCGAGTATCGTATCGTGCTGTGGTGTACTAGCAGCACATGTAGGTTACATTTAAGCAAATCAATACTTGCATGTATAGTAAGTAATGTCACATTAAAAAATTTATTTAAACTCAAGCTTGTGTGGTGCGTCGCTGTCTTCAATGCCACAGCCTAAACTTGATGTCAAAAGAAACGTTGTAGCACAATTTACTGAGGTCAGCTTCTCCACCGTGCAGGGCTCTGTCTAAGATCAAATGGTCGTATTTGGCATTGTTACTGACAATGATCGCTTCCAGCAAACTTTTAGTTTAGGGAGTCAGGTGGCTGAACGGTGAGGGAGTCGGGCTAGTAATCCGAAGGTTGCCAGTTCGATTCCCGGTCATGCCAACTGACGTTGTGTCCTTGGGCAAGGCACTTCACCGTACTTGCCTCGGGGGAATGTCCCTGTACTTACTGTAAGTCGCTCTGGATAAGAGCGTCTGCTAAATGACTAAATGTAAATGTAGTTACAGTTTCAAATCTTCTGGTTAATCCCAGTGTAACTATCTATTATGTCAATTTTACAACATTTTGCCATTTTGAAGGAGGAATCCGCCATTGCTGCTTGCAGCTATATTTTACATTTGTGATTGTTGTTAGTTTTAATGTTTTAAGGAGGGATTTGTGAACTATACTGCTAATCAATGCTGCTATACCAATCACTACCTCAAGTACATCAAATGTGTAATGCTTAATACTAAAACATATATCCAATTGTGATCAATTGATTTCTTAAAGAACAGATGGGATCAGGCATCAAGATGTTGAGTAAGTGAGGTCATGCTGAAACATTCTTTCTAAGTAACACTGGTGTGCGTGCAGGAATGGCACTCAGGGATTGGTGTGAGCACAATGGGCTACTCAGCTCTTGGGAGCAGAGTGTCTCAAAATGAGAGATAAGGTGATGCTGGGACTCTAACCTTCTGCTTAAGGACGAGTCAGACCAGCCAGTCTGACTACCTTTGGATATACCACCTCTGTTCTGAGGTCACATTCCCTTGGAGACCCTGCCCCCCCCCCCCCTTCTCACTAGATGATCTACCCCTTCCCCTTGGAGACCCTGCCCCACCTGCCCCTATACATCATCGACCCTGGCCTAGTCTGCCTCACCCCTTCTTCGGGAGACACAACCCCCCCTTCCTTCCCTGGAGGCGCAGCTCCCATCTCCCTGTACGTCATCAGGACCTTGGGGCGATCTACTCCCTTCCCTGGAGAACCCCCCCCTTGGATTACCTCAGACCTGTGGGTCTTGTCTGCCCCCCTCCCTGAGCAGACCTGTGGGTCTTCTCCGCCCCCTCCCTCTTCGAACATCACCAGGTCCTTGGACTGCCCCCCAATGTGCCACCATGAACGCCCTGGACATTTAATTGGACTGCCACATTCCCACCCCATGGTCTTCTGACCAATCACCTATCAGAGTTCTCCCTGTCTGGGGGGTACAAGACCTGTCTCCCAAGGACAGGGAGACAGAACTTGGACGGGGCAGAACGCTCTCTGATCTCTGTCACAACCACTTTCTCAACGAAGGCCTTCATTTGATCTATTCTGAGACTCTGTTTCTGTGGAGCTGCATTGGCATCATCGACTGATTCACTGTATTAGACTAAGAACATCCTGGTGTGTTGTTTTCATTGTGTATTCTTGTGATTGCATCATTTCTTATTATTAAACTACAAATAACTTGGTCCGGTGTTTAACCTTGTATCATTCTCCAATATCCAGTTTGACATGCCTTAACAATTTGTGCCCTCCGACACACGTCCAGATCTTTCCCCCAGACACCTGGGGGAAAGATCTGGACGAGAGGTCCCCGAGAAGGGGACCCCGGCAAGCCGGCAGGGGCAAGACAGCGGTGGTTGACTGACAAACTGACGTTAGGACTGTTACTGTGGGCTGCACTGTTTGAACCAAATTGACCATAGAGACCCTGTAAAAGAGAATGGATAAATGTTGATGCAACCCCAATGATACATTTTAGTAAGAGAAGGCTTTTGGGACCCTAGTAAGAGGCGGCGACCTCTTTTAGGATTTTAGTAAGAGGCGGCGACCTCTTTTAGGAATTAGCAAGAGATGGCATTCTCTTTAGTTATGAGATGGGGTGCGACTTGTCTGGTCTCTGTCATGAAGTGTTAAAGAGACGGCGCTCTCTTTGGTACTATGAAGCGGCGGGGTACGACCTAGCAGTTGTGGAAGAAATTGGGATTTCCTGTGTGCTTACATTAATCACTAATCAATAGAACTAGTCATTGGATACTAGTTAGTATGTTTATCATGTAAGCTTGCTATTAATAACAGTATATTGTGTCTATGTGTCAGGTTAATAGATGTTCGGGGTCAGGAGAAAGTACTGGCTAAACGGTCCTTGTCATGAATACAAGGAGAGCTCCAACTATGAACTCTCTAGTGTGAGAGTTGTTATGTGTTGGGAGCAGTGAATCTTTTTCTCTGAGACTGTTGTAACGTCATTCCTGCCTGACTGTCACAATGTATGTTTACATTCTTGTGCCCTATAAAAGATGGTCCTCCGGCTTTCGGAGCGGAGAGAGACCTGGTTGAGACCTAAGCTTGGTGTTGTGTTGTCATTTATGGTCAGAAGACTGGTTTTCTCTCCCAATCTGCAGATTGATAAATACGTATTAAAATCCAGAACTCAACTGAACTTAGTCACTCCGTTTATGAAGAGACGGACAAACACTTTCTTCATCACAGTCTCTAAAATAAGATTATGAGACGAGGCATCGTCTGGCAGTTAAGGGACGGGACATTGCCTGGCAGTTTCTGATAGCGTGTTAAAGAGACGGCGCTCTCTCTAGCACTGAGATGGGGTGCGACCTGTCTGGTCTCTGTCATGAAGTGTTAAAGAGACGGCACTCTCTTTGGTACTATGAAGAGGCGGGGTGCGACCTAGCAACGAGACATTGCCTGGCAATTTCTGATAGTCTGTATAAATGACTTGTGATTGGTGGAAAAATGGGTAGGATTAGTGGTAAAGCTCTATCTCTCTCGCTCTCTCTCCCTCTCTGTCTCTCGCTCCCTCTCTCTCTCACCCTCCTCTCTCTCTCTCTCTCCTCTCTCTCCCTTTCTCTCTGTTGCGTTGTTTGAATGTTCAGATGCATTGCAAGGTTTGAGTCAGTGCATCTCTAAATCACACACACTCTCATCTTTCTCTCTCCTCTCACACTCACTCCATCTCTCGCTCTCTTTCCCTCTGTTTCACGCTCCCCCTTACTCTCTTTCTCCTCTCTCTCTCTCCCTCTCACTCTCTCTCGCTCTCTCTTTCCCTCTACATGCGCTCCCTCACACACACTCCCACTCCCCAATACACCCTTCCTCGCTCACAATCCCACACACACACTCTCACTCACTCTATCTCTCTCACCGAGGTCAAAGAGCTGAAACCTAACGGTGTCAACGTAAACTCTTTGTCCGCGGTATCTCACTCTATCTCTCCCTCTATTGTCAAAGAGCTGAAACCTAACGGTGTCAACATAAACGCTTTGTCCGCGATTCTCTGTCCTTCTCTCTCTCTGAGGTCAAGGGGCAGAAACCTAACGGTGTCAACGTACACCTCTTGTACAGGAGTACCGCAGTACAGGATCTCTCTCACTATCTTTCTATACTGATGTGTATGTCAAGAATCTACCCTCGGCTTCGACCAGCAGCAGGTAAACGCAATTACAATTGTTTCTGTGGTTGGCTCCGACTGGTGGCAGTAGGGGGTCGACTGTTCCTGGTCCGGATCCGACTAGGGGCAGTTGGGTGGTATTGCAACTGCTCCTTGTCTGGCTCCGACTAGTGGCAGTTGGGTGATGTTGCACATGCCAACCTAATCCATGCTACTGACAAGATTTAGCCATTAGATTCCGAGTTTTGAGACTTTGATTGTTGTATTGCTTTAAAGTGGTTTTAAGCTCCTGAATAGCGTTTTAAATGCCTTTACAACGTTTGGCATTGTACAGTTCACATGACTTTGACTTAGATTTCAGCCTAAACAGGCAAATCAAAGTCATGTCATGTGAACTAGTACAATGCCAATCCTTGTAAATGCATTGAAGACGCTATTCAGGAGCTTAAAACCACTTTAAAGCAATAAAAGAAAGAAAGTCTCAAAACTCGGAATCTAATGGCTAAATATGGTCAGTAGAGTATGGATTAGATCATTTACAGTTGATTTAAGTCAGTGTGACCTGTTTTAGGCTGAAATATAAGTCAAAGTCATGTTAAGTGAACTAATACAATGCCAAACATTGTAAATGCATTGAAAACGCTATTCCTGAGCTGAAAAGCACTTCAAAGCAATAAAAGAATGAAAGTCTCAAAACTCGGAATCTAATGGCTAAATCTGGTCAGTAGAGTATGGATTAGATGATTTACAGTTGATTTGAGTCAGTGTGACCTGTTTTAGGCTGAAATCTAAGTCAAAGTAAAGTCATGTGAACTAGTACAATGCCAAACATTAAAAACGCTATTCAGGAGCTGAAAAGCACTTCAAAGCAATAAAAGAATGAAAGTCTCAAAACTCGGAATCTAATGGCTAAATATGGTCAGTACAGTATGGATTAGATCATTTACAGTTGATTTGAGTCAGTGTGCCCTGTTTTAGGCTGAAATCTAAGTCAAAGTCATGTAAAGTGAACTAGTACAATGCCAGACATTATAAATGCATTGAAAACGCTATTCAGGAGCTGAAATGCACTTTAAAGCAATAAAAGAATGAAAGTCTCAAAACTCGGAATCTAATGGCTAAATATGGTCAGTAGAGTATGGATTAGATCATTTACAGTTGATTTGAGTCAGTGCGCCCTGTTTTAGGCTGAAATATAAGTCAAAGTTATGTAAAGTGAACTAGTACAATGCCAAGCATTGTAAATGCATTGAAAACGCTATTCCTGAGCTGAAAAGCACTTCAAAGCAATAAAAGAATGAAAGTCTCAAAACTCGGAATCTAATGGCTAAATCTGGTCAGTAGAGTATGGATTAGATGATTTACAGTTGATTTGAGTCAGTGTAACCTGCTTTAGGTAGAAATCTAAGTCAACGTCATGTAAAGTGAACTAGTACAATGCCAGACATTATAAATGCATTGAAAACGCTATTCAGGAGCTGAAATGCACTTTAAAGCAATAAAAGAATGAAAGTCTCAAAACTCGGAATCTAATGGCTAAATATGGTCAGTAGAGTATGGATTAGATCATTTACAGTTGATTTGAGTCAGTGTGCCCTGTTTTAGGCTGAAATATAAGTCAAAGTCATGTAAAGTGAACTAGTACAATGCCAAACATTGTAAATGCATTGAAAACGCTATTCCTGAGCTGAAAAGCACTTCAAAGCAATAAAAGAATGAAAGTCTCAAAACTCGGAATCTAACGGCTAAATATGGTCAGTAGGGTATGGATTGGATCATTTACAGTTGATTTGAGTCAGTGTGTCCTGTTTTAGGCTGAAATATAAGTCAAAGTCATGTTAAGTGAACTAATACAATGCCAAACATTGTAAATGCATTGAAAACGCTATTCCTGAGCTGAAAAGCACTTCAAAGCAATAAAAGAATGAAAGTCTCAAAACTCGGAATCTAATGGCTAAATCTGGTCAGTAGGGTATGGATTAGATCATTTACAGTTGATTTGAGTCAGTGTGTCCTGTTTTAGGCTGAAATATAAGTCAAAGTCATGTTAAGTGAACTAATACAATGCCAAACATTGTAAATGCATTGAAAACGCTATTCAGGAGCTGAAAAGCACTTCAAAGCAATAAAAGAATGAAAGTCTCAAAACTCGGAATCTAATGGCTAAATCTGGTCAGTAGAGTATGGATTAGATGATTTACAGTTGATTTGAGTCAGGGTGTCCTGTTTTAGGCTGAAATCTAAGTCAAAGTAAAGTCATGTGAACTAGTACAATGCCAAACATTGAAAACGCTATTCAGGAGCTGAAAAGCACTTCAAAGCAATAAAAGAATGAAAGTCTCAAAACTCGGATTCTAATGGCTAAATCTGATCAGTAGAGTATGGATTAGATGATTTACAGTTGATTTGAGTCAGTGTGTCCTGTTTTAGGCTGAAATCTAAGTCAAAGTCATGTAAAGTGAACTAGTACAATGTCAAACATTGTAAATACATTGAAAACGCTATTCCTGAGCTGAAAAGCACTTCAAAGCAATAAAAGAATGAAAGTCTCAAAACTCGGAATCTAATGGCTAAATCTGGTCAGTAGAGTATGGATTAGATGATTTACAGTTGATTTGAGTCAGTGTGACCTGTTTTAGGCTGAAATCTAAGTCAAAGTAAAGTCATGTGAACTAGTACAATGCCAAACATTGAAAACGCTATTCAGGAGCTGAAAAGCACTTCAAAGCAATAAAAGAATGAAAGTCTCAAAACTCGGAATCTAATGGCTAAATCTGGTCAGTACAGTATGGATTAGATCATTTACAGTTGATTTGAGTCAGTGTAACCTGCTTTAGGTAGAAATCTAAGTCAACGTCATGTAAAGTGAACTAGTACAATGCCAGACATTATAAATGCATTGAAAACGCTATTCAGGAGCTGAAATGCACTTTAAAGCAATAAAAGAATGAAAGTCTCAAAACTCGGAATCTAATGGCTAAATATGGTCAGTAGGGTATGGATTAGATCATTTACAGTTGATTTGAGTCAGTGTGCCCTGTTTTAGGCTGAAATATAAGTCAAAGTCATGTAAAGTGAACTAGTACAATGCCAAACATTGTAAATGCATTGAAAACGCTATTCAGGAGCTGAGAAGCACTTTAAAGCAATAAAAGAATGAAAGTCTCAAAACTCGGATTCTAATGGCTAAATCTGATCAGTAGAGTATGGATTAGATGATTTACAGTTGATTTGAGTCAGTGTAACCTGCTTTAGGTAGAAATCTAAGTCAACGTCATGTAAAGTGAACTAGTACAATGCCAGACATTATAAATGCATTGAAAACGCTATTCCTGAGCTGAAAAGCACTTCAAAGCAATAAAAGAATGAAAGTCTCAAAACTCGGAATCTAATGGCTAAATCTGGTCAGTAGAGTATGGATTAGATGATTTACAGTTGATTTGAGTCAGGGTGTCCTGTTTTAGGCTGAAATCTAAGTCAAAGTAAAGTCATGTGAACTAGTACAATGCCAAACATTGAAAACGCTATTCAGGAGCTGAAAAGCACTTCAAAGCAATAAAAGAATGAAAGTCTCAAAACTCGGATTCTAATGGCTAAATCTGATCAGTAGAGTATGGATTAGATGATTTACAGTTGATTTGAGTCAGTGTGTCCTGTTTTAGGCTGAAATCTAAGTCAAAGTCATGTAAAGTGAACTAGTACAATGTCAAACATTGTAAATACATTGAAAACGCTATTCCTGAGCTGAAAAGCACTTCAAAGCAATAAAAGAATGAAAGTCTCAAAACTCGGAATCTAATGGCTAAATCTGGTCAGTAGAGTATGGATTAGATGATTTACAGTTGATTTGAGTCAGTGTGACCTGTTTTAGGCTGAAATCTAAGTCAAAGTAAAGTCATGTGAACTAGTACAATGCCAAACATTGAAAACGCTATTCAGGAGCTGAAAAGCACTTCAAAGCAATAAAAGAATGAAAGTCTCAAAACTCGGAATCTAATGGCTAAATCTGGTCAGTAGAGTATGGATTAGATGATTTACAGTTGATTTGAGTCAGTGTGACCTGTTTTAGGCTGAAATATAAGTCAAAGTCATGTTAAGTGAACTAATACAATGCCAAACATTGTAAATGCATTGAAAACGCTATTCCTGAGCTGAAAAGCACTTCAAAGCAATAAAAGAATGAAAGTCTCAAAACTCGGAATCTAATGGCTAAATCTGGTCAGTAGAGTATGGATTAGATGATTTACAGTTGATTTGAGTCAGTGTGACCTGTTTTAGGCTGAAATATAAGTCAAAGTCATGTAAAGTGAACTAGTACAATGTCAAACATTGTAAATACATTGAAAACGCTATTCCTGAGCTGAAAAGCACTTCAAAGCAATAAAAGAAAGAAAGTCTCAAAACTCGGAATCTAGTGGCTAAATCTGGTCAGTAGAGTATGGATTAGATCATTTACAGTTGATTTAAGTCAGTGTGACCTGTTTTAGGCTGAAATATAAGTCAAAGTCATGTTAAGTGAACTAATACAATGCCAAACATTGTAAATGCATTGAAAACGCTATTCCTGAGCTGAAAAGCACTTCAAAGCAATAAAAGAATGAAAGTCTCAAAACTCGGAATCTAATGGCTAAATCTGGTCAGTAGAGTATGGATTAGATGATTTACAGTTGATTTGAGTCAGT
This sequence comes from Osmerus mordax, assembly GCF_038355195.1. Classification (NCBI taxonomy): domain Eukaryota; kingdom Metazoa; phylum Chordata; class Actinopteri; order Osmeriformes; family Osmeridae; genus Osmerus; species Osmerus mordax. The sequence goes on along the minus strand of NC_090058.1, from coordinate 18,208,631 downwards.
GTGACCTGTTTTAGGCTGAAATCTAAGTCAAAGTAAAGTCATGTGAACTAGTACAATGCCAAACATTGAAAACGCTATTCAGGAGCTGAAAAGCACTTCAAAGCAATAAAAGAATGAAAGTCTCAAAACTCGGAATCTAATGGCTAAATATGGTCAGTACAGTATGGATTAGATCATTTACAGTTGATTTGAGTCAGTGTGCCCTGTTTTAGGCTGAAATCTAAGTCAAAGTCATGTAAAGTGAACTAGTACAATGCCAGACATTATAAATGCATTGAAAACGCTATTCAGGAGCTGAAATGCACTTTAAAGCAATAAAAGAATGAAAGTCTCAAAACTCGGAATCTAATGGCTAAATATGGTCAGTAGAGTATGGATTAGATCATTTACAGTTGATTTGAGTCAGTGCGCCCTGTTTTAGGCTGAAATATAAGTCAAAGTTATGTAAAGTGAACTAGTACAATGCCAAGCATTGTAAATGCATTGAAAACGCTATTCCTGAGCTGAAAAGCACTTCAAAGCAATAAAAGAATGAAAGTCTCAAAACTCGGAATCTAATGGCTAAATCTGGTCAGTAGAGTATGGATTAGATGATTTACAGTTGATTTGAGTCAGTGTAACCTGCTTTAGGTAGAAATCTAAGTCAACGTCATGTAAAGTGAACTAGTACAATGCCAGACATTATAAATGCATTGAAAACGCTATTCAGGAGCTGAAATGCACTTTAAAGCAATAAAAGAATGAAAGTCTCAAAACTCGGAATCTAATGGCTAAATATGGTCAGTAGGGTATGGATTAGATCATTTACAGTTGATTTGAGTCAGTGTGCCCTGTTTTAGGCTGAAATATAAGTCAAAGTCATGTAAAGTGAACTAGTACAATGCCAAACATTGTAAATGCATTGAAAACGCTATTCAGGAGCTGAGAAGCACTTTAAAGCAATAAAAGAATGAAAGTCTCAAAACTCGGATTCTAATGGCTAAATCTGATCAGTAGAGTATGGATTAGATGATTTACAGTTGATTGAGTCAGTGTAACCTGCTTTAGGTAGAAATCTAAGTCAACGTCATGTAAAGTGAACTAGTACAATGCCAGACATTATAAATGCATTGAAAACGCTATTCAGGAGCTGAAATGCACTTTAAAGCAATAAAAGAATGAAAGTCTCAAAACTCGGAATCTAATGGCTAAATATGGTCAGTAGAGTATGGATTAGATCATTTACAGTTGATTTGAGTCAGTGTGCCCTGTTTTAGGCTGAAATATAAGTCAAAGTCATGTAAAGTGAACTAGTACAATGCCAAACATTGTAAATGCATTGAAAACGCTATTCCTGAGCTGAAAAGCACTTCAAAGCAATAAAAGAATGAAAGTCTCAAAACTCGGAATCTAACGGCTAAATATGGTCAGTAGGGTATGGATTAGATCATTTACAGTTGATTTGAGTCAGTGTGTCCTGTTTTAGGCTGAAATATAAGTCAAAGTCATGTTAAGTGAACTAATACAATGCCAAACATTGTAAATGCATTGAAAACGCTATTCCTGAGCTGAAAAGCACTTCAAAGCAATAAAAGAATGAAAGTCTCAAAACTCGGAATCTAATGGCTAAATCTGGTCAGTAGAGTATGGATTAGATGATTTACAGTTGATTTGAGTCAGGGTGTCCTGTTTTAGGCTGAAATCTAAGTCAAAGTAAAGTCATGTGAACTAGTACAATGCCAAACATTGAAAACGCTATTCAGGAGCTGAAAAGCACTTCAAAGCAATAAAAGAATGAAAGTCTCAAAACTCGGATTCTAATGGCTAAATCTGATCAGTAGAGTATGGATTAGATGATTTACAGTTGATTTGAGTCAGTGTGTCCTGTTTTAGGCTGAAATATAAGTCAAAGTCATGTAAAGTGAACTAGTACAATGTCAAACATTGTAAATACATTGAAAACGCTATTCCTGAGCTGAAAAGCACTTCAAAGCAATAAAAGAATGAAAGTCTCAAAACTCGGAATCTAATGGCTAAATCTGGTCAGTAGAGTATGGATTAGATGATTTACAGTTGATTTGAGTCAGTGTGACCTGTTTTAGGCTGAAATCTAAGTCAAAGTAAAGTCATGTGAACTAGTACAATGCCAAACATTGAAAACGCTATTCAGGAGCTGAAAAGCACTTCAAAGCAATAAAAGAATGAAAGTCTCAAAACTCGGAATCTAATGGCTAAATCTGGTCAGTAGAGTATGGATTAGATGATTTACAGTTGATTTGAGTCAGTGTGACCTGTTTTAGGCTGAAATATAAGTCAAAGTCATGTTAAGTGAACTAATACAATGCCAAACATTGTAAATGCATTGAAAACGCTATTCCTGAGCTGAAAAGCACTTCAAAGCAATAAAAGAAAGAAAGTCTCAAAACTCGGAATCTAGTGGCTAAATCTGGTCAGTAGAGTATGGATTAGATCATTTACAGTTGATTTAAGTCAGTGTGACCTGTTTTAGGCTGAAATATAAGTCAAAGTCATGTTAAGTGAACTAATACAATGCCAAACATTGTAAATGCATTGAAAACGCTATTCCTGAGCTGAAAAGCACTTCAAAGCAATAAAAGAATGAAAGTCTCAAAACTCGGAATCTAATGGCTAAATCTGGTCAGTAGAGTATGGATTAGATGATTTACAGTTGATTTGAGTCAGTGTGACCTGTTTTAGGCTGAAATCTAAGTCAAAGTAAAGTCATGTGAACTAGTACAATGCCAAACATTGAAAACGCTATTCAGGAGCTGAAAAGCACTTCAAAGCAATAAAAGAATGAAAGTCTCAAAACTCGGAATCTAATGGCTAAATATGGTCAGTACAGTATGGATTAGATCATTTACAGTTGATTTGAGTCAGTGTAACCTGCTTTAGGTAGAAATCTAAGTCAACGTCATGTAAAGTGAACTAGTACAATGCCAGACATTATAAATGCATTGAAAACGCTATTCAGGAGCTGAAATGCACTTTAAAGCAATAAAAGAATGAAAGTCTCAAAACTCGGAATCTAATGGCTAAATATGGTCAGTAGGGTATGGATTAGATCATTTACAGTTGATTTGAGTCAGTGTGCCCTGTTTTAGGCTGAAATATAAGTCAAAGTCATGTAAAGTGAACTAGTACAATGCCAAACATTGTAAATGCATTGAAAACGCTATTCAGGAGCTGAGAAGCACTTTAAAGCAATAAAAGAATGAAAGTCTCAAAACTCGGATTCTAATGGCTAAATCTGATCAGTAGAGTATGGATTAGATGATTTACAGTTGATTGAGTCAGTGTAACCTGCTTTAGGTAGAAATCTAAGTCAACGTCATGTAAAGTGAACTAGTACAATGCCAGACATTATAAATGCATTGAAAACGCTATTCAGGAGCTGAAATGCACTTTAAAGCAATAAAAGAATGAAAGTCTCAAAACTCGGAATCTAATGGCTAAATATGGTCAGTAGAGTATGGATTAGATCATTTACAGTTGATTTGAGTCAGTGTGCCCTGTTTTAGGCTGAAATATAAGTCAAAGTCATGTAAAGTGAACTAGTACAATGCCAAACATTGTAAATGCATTGAAAACGCTATTCAGGAGCTGAGAAGCACTTTAAAGCAATAAAAGAATGAAAGTCTCAAAACTCGGATTCTAATGGCTAAATCTGATCAGTAGAGTATGGATTAGATGATTTACAGTTGATTTGAGTCAGTGTAACCTGCTTTAGGTAGAAATCTAAGTCAACGTCATGTAAAGTGAACTAGTACAATGCCAGACATTATAAATGCATTGAAAACGCTATTCAGGAGCTGAAATGCACTTTAAAGCAATAAAAGAATGAAAGTCTCAAAACTCGGAATCTAATGGCTAAATATGGTCAGTAGAGTATGGATTAGATCATTTACAGTTGATTTGAGTCAGTGTGCCCTGTTTTAGGCTGAAATATAAGTCAAAGTCATGTAAAGTGAACTAGTACAATGCCAAACATTGTAAATGCATTGAAAACGCTATTCCTGAGCTGAAAAGCACTTCAAAGCAATAAAAGAATGAAAGTCTCAAAACTCGGAATCTAATGGCTAAATCTGGTCAGTAGAGTATGGATTAGATGATTTACAGTTGATTTGAGTCAGGGTGTCCTGTTTTAGGCTGAAATCTAAGTCAAAGTAAAGTCATGTGAACTAGTACAATGCCAAACATTGAAAACGCTATTCAGGAGCTGAAAAGCACTTCAAAGCAATAAAAGAATGAAAGTCTCAAAACTCGGATTCTAATGGCTAAATCTGATCAGTAGAGTATGGATTAGATGATTTACAGTTGATTTGAGTCAGTGTGTCCTGTTTTAGGCTGAAATCTAAGTCAAAGTCATGTAAAGTGAACTAGTACAATGTCAAACATTGTAAATACATTGAAAACGCTATTCCTGAGCTGAAAAGCACTTCAAAGCAATAAAAGAATGAAAGTCTCAAAACTCGGAATCTAATGGCTAAATCTGGTCAGTAGAGTATGGATTAGATGATTTACAGTTGATTTGAGTCAGTGTGACCTGTTTTAGGCTGAAATCTAAGTCAAAGTAAAGTCATGTGAACTAGTACAATGCCAAACATTGAAAACGCTATTCAGGAGCTGAAAAGCACTTCAAAGCAATAAAAGAATGAAAGTCTCAAAACTCGGAATCTAATGGCTAAATCTGGTCAGTAGAGTATGGATTAGATGATTTACAGTTGATTTGAGTCAGTGTGACCTGTTTTAGGCTGAAATATAAGTCAAAGTCATGTTAAGTGAACTAATACAATGCCAAACATTGTAAATGCATTGAAAACGCTATTCCTGAGCTGAAAAGCACTTCAAAGCAATAAAAGAATGAAAGTCTCAAAACTCGGAATCTAATGGCTAAATCTGGTCAGTAGAGTATGGATTAGATGATTTACAGTTGATTTGAGTCAGTGTGACCTGTTTTAGGCTGAAATATAAGTCAAAGTCATGTAAAGTGAACTAGTACAATGTCAAACATTGTAAATACATTGAAAACGCTATTCCTGAGCTGAAAAGCACTTCAAAGCAATAAAAGAAAGAAAGTCTCAAAACTCGGAATCTAGTGGCTAAATCTGGTCAGTAGAGTATGGATTAGATCATTTACAGTTGATTTAAGTCAGTGTGACCTGTTTTAGGCTGAAATATAAGTCAAAGTCATGTTAAGTGAACTAATACAATGCCAAACATTGTAAATGCATTGAAAACGCTATTCCTGAGCTGAAAAGCACTTCAAAGCAATAAAAGAATGAAAGTCTCAAAACTCGGAATCTAATGGCTAAATCTGGTCAGTAGAGTATGGATTAGATGATTTACAGTTGATTTGAGTCAGTGTGTCCTGTTTTAGGCTGAAATCTAAGTCAAAGTCATGTAAAGTGAACTAGTACAATGTCAAACATTGTAAATACATTGAAAACGCTATTCCTGAGCTGAAAAGCACTTCAAAGCAATAAAAGAATGAAAGTCTCAAAACTCGGAATCTAATGGCTAAATCTGGTCAGTAGAGTATGGATTAGATGATTTACAGTTGATTTGAGTCAGTGTGACCTGTTTTAGGCTGAAATCTAAGTCAAAGTAAAGTCATGTGAACTAGTACAATGCCAAACATTGAAAACGCTATTCAGGAGCTGAAAAGCACTTCAAAGCAATAAAAGAATGAAAGTCTCAAAACTCGGAATCTAATGGCTAAATCTGGTCAGTAGAGTATGGATTAGATGATTTACAGTTGATTTGAGTCAGTGTGACCTGTTTTAGGCTGAAATATAAGTCAAAGTCATGTTAAGTGAACTAATACAATGCCAAACATTGTACATGCATTGAAAACGCTATTCCTGAGCTGAAAAGCACTTCAAAGCAATAAAAGAATGAAAGTCTCAAAACTCGGAATCTAATGGCTAAATCTGGTCAGTAGAGTATGGATTAGATGATTTACAGTTGATTTGAGTCAGTGTGACCTGTTTTAGGCTGAAATATAAGTCAAAGTCATGTAAAGTGAACTAGTACAATGTCAAACATTGTAAATACATTGAAAACGCTATTCCTGAGCTGAAAAGCACTTCAAAGCAATAAAAGAAAGAAAGTCTCAAAACTCGGAATCTAGTGGCTAAATCTGGTCAGTAGAGTATGGATTAGATCATTTACAGTTGATTTAAGTCAGTGTGACCTGTTTTAGGCTGAAATATAAGTCAAAGTCATGTTAAGTGAACTAATACAATGCCAAACATTGTAAATGCATTGAAAACGCTATTCCTGAGCTGAAAAGCACTTCAAAGCAATAAAAGAATGAAAGTCTCAAAACTCGGAATCTAATGGCTAAATCTGGTCAGTAGAGTATGGATTAGATGATTTACAGTTGATTTGAGTCAGTGTGACCTGTTTTAGGCTGAAATCTAAGTCAAAGTAAAGTCATGTGAACTAGTACAATGCCAAACATTGAAAACGCTATTCAGGAGCTGAAAAGCACTTCAAAGCAATAAAAGAATGAAAGTCTCAAAACTCGGAATCTAATGGCTAAATATGGTCAGTACAGTATGGATTAGATCATTTACAGTTGATTTGAGTCAGTGTGCCCTGTTTTAGGCTGAAATCTAAGTCAAAGTCATGTAAAGTGAACTAGTACAATGCCAGACATTATAAATGCATTGAAAACGCTATTCAGGAGCTGAAATGCACTTTAAAGCAATAAAAGAATGAAAGTCTCAAAACTCGGAATCTAATGGCTAAATATGGTCAGTAGAGTATGGATTAGATCATTTACAGTTGATTTGAGTCAGTGCGCCCTGTTTTAGGCTGAAATATAAGTCAAAGTTATGTAAAGTGAACTAGTACAATGCCAAGCATTGTAAATGCATTGAAAACGCTATTCCTGAGCTGAAAAGCACTTCAAAGCAATAAAAGAATGAAAGTCTCAAAACTCGGAATCTAATGGCTAAATCTGGTCAGTAGAGTATGGATTAGATGATTTACAGTTGATTTGAGTCAGTGTAACCTGCTTTAGGTAGAAATCTAAGTCAACGTCATGTAAAGTGAACTAGTACAATGCCAGACATTATAAATGCATTGAAAACGCTATTCAGGAGCTGAAATGCACTTTAAAGCAATAAAAGAATGAAAGTCTCAAAACTCGGAATCTAATGGCTAAATATGGTCAGTAGGGTATGGATTAGATCATTTACAGTTGATTTGAGTCAGTGTGCCCTGTTTTAGGCTGAAATATAAGTCAAAGTCATGTAAAGTGAACTAGTACAATGCCAAACATTGTAAATGCATTGAAAACGCTATTCAGGAGCTGAGAAGCACTTTAAAGCAATAAAAGAATGAAAGTCTCAAAACTCGGATTCTAATGGCTAAATCTGATCAGTAGAGTATGGATTAGATGATTTACAGTTGATTGAGTCAGTGTAACCTGCTTTAGGTAGAAATCTAAGTCAACGTCATGTAAAGTGAACTAGTACAATGCCAGACATTATAAATGCATTGAAAACGCTATTCAGGAGCTGAAATGCACTTTAAAGCAATAAAAGAATGAAAGTCTCAAAACTCGGAATCTAATGGCTAAATATGGTCAGTAGAGTATGGATTAGATCATTTACAGTTGATTTGAGTCAGTGTGCCCTGTTTTAGGCTGAAATATAAGTCAAAGTCATGTAAAGTGAACTAGTACAATGCCAAACATTGTAAATGCATTGAAAACGCTATTCCTGAGCTGAAAAGCACTTCAAAGCAATAAAAGAATGAAAGTCTCAAAACTCGGAATCTAACGGCTAAATATGGTCAGTAGGGTATGGATTAGATCATTTACAGTTGATTTGAGTCAGTGTGTCCTGTTTTAGGCTGAAATATAAGTCAAAGTCATGTAAAGTGAACTAGTACAATGTCAAACATTGTAAATACATTGAAAACGCTATTCCTGAGCTGAAAAGCACTTCAAAGCAATAAAAGAATGAAAGTCTCAAAACTCGGAATCTAATGGCTAAATCTGGTCAGTAGAGTATGGATTAGATGATTTACAGTTGATTTGAGTCAGTGTGACCTGTTTTAGGCTGAAGTCTAAGTCAAAGTAAAGTCATGTGAACTAGTACAATGCCAAACATTGAAAACGCTATTCAGGAGCTGAAAAGCACTTCAAAGCAATAAAAGAATGAAAGTCTCAAAACTCGGAATCTAATGGCTAAATCTGGTCAGTAGAGTATGGATTAGATGATTTACAGTTGATTTGAGTCAGTGTGACCTGTTTTAGGCTGAAATATAAGTCAAAGTCATGTTAAGTGAACTAATACAATGCCAAACATTGTAAATGCATTGAAAACGCTATTCCTGAGCTGAAAAGCACTTCAAAGCAATAAAAGAAAGAAAGTCTCAAAACTCGGAATCTAGTGGCTAAATCTGGTCAGTAGAGTATGGATTAGATCATTTACAGTTGATTTAAGTCAGTGTGACCTGTTTTAGGCTGAAATATAAGTCAAAGTCATGTTAAGTGAACTAATACAATGCCAAACATTGTAAATGCATTGAAAACGCTATTCCTGAGCTGAAAAGCACTTCAAAGCAATAAAAGAATGAAAGTCTCAAAACTCGGAATCTAATGGCTAAATCTGGTCAGTAGAGTATGGATTAGATGATTTACAGTTGATTTGAGTCAGTGTGACCTGTTTTAGGCTGAAATCTAAGTCAAAGTAAAGTCATGTGAACTAGTACAATGCCAAACATTGAAAACGCTATTCAGGAGCTGAAAAGCACTTCAAAGCAATAAAAGAATGAAAGTCTCAAAACTCGGAATCTAATGGCTAAATATGGTCAGTACAGTATGGATTAGATCATTTACAGTTGATTTGAGTCAGTGTGCCCTGTTTTAGGCTGAAATCTAAGTCAAAGTCATGTAAAGTGAACTAGTACAATGCCAGACATTATAAATGCATTGAAAACGCTATTCAGGAGCTGAAATGCACTTTAAAGCAATAAAAGAATGAAAGTCTCAAAACTCGGAATCTAATGGCTAAATATGGTCAGTAGAGTATGGATTAGATCATTTACAGTTGATTTGAGTCAGTGCGCCCTGTTTTAGGCTGAAATATAAGTCAAAGTTATGTAAAGTGAACTAGTACAATGCCAAGCATTGTAAATGCATTGAAAACGCTATTCCTGAGCTGAAAAGCACTTCAAAGCAATAAAAGAATGAAAGTCTCAAAACTCGGAATCTAATGGCTAAATCTGGTCAGTAGAGTATGGATTAGATGATTTATAGTTGATTTGAGTCAGTGTAACCTGCTTTAGGTAGAAATCTAAGTCAACGTCATGTAAAGTGAACTAGTACAATGCCAGACATTATAAATGCATTGAAAACGCTATTCAGGAGCTGAAATGCACTTTAAAGCAATAAAAGAATGAAAGTCTCAAAACTCGGAATCTAATGGCTAAATATGGTCAGTAGGGTATGGATTAGATCATTTACAGTTGATTTGAGTCAGTGTGCCCTGTTTTAGGCTGAAATATAAGTCAAAGTCATGTAAAGTGAACTAGTACAATGCCAAACATTGTAAATGCATTGAAAACGCTATTCAGGAGCTGAGAAGCACTTTAAAGCAATAAAAGAATGAAAGTCTCAAAACTCGGATTCTAATGGCTAAATCTGATCAGTAGAGTATGGATTAGATGATTTACAGTTGATTTGAGTCAGTGTAACCTGCTTTAGGTAGAAATCTAAGTCAACGTCATGTAAAGTGAACTAGTACAATGCCAGACATTATAAATGCATTGAAAACGCTATTCAGGAGCTGAAATGCACTTTAAAGCAATAAAAGAATGAAAGTCTCAAAACTCGGAATCTAACGGCTAAATATGGTCAGTAGGGTATGGATTAGATCATTTACAGTTGATTTGAGTCAGTGTGTCCTGTTTTAGGCTGAAATATAAGTCAAAGTCATGTTAAGTGAACTAATACAATGCCAAACATTGTAAATGCATTGAAAACGCTATTCCTGAGCTGAAAAGCACTTCAAAGCAATAAAAGAATGAAAGTCTCAAAACTCGGAATCTAATGGCTAAATCTGATCAGTAGAGTATGGATTAGATGATTTACAGTTGATTTGAGTCAGGGTGTCCTGTTTTAGGCTGAAATCTAAGTCAAAGTAAAGTCATGTGAACTAGTACAATGCCAAACATTGAAAACGCTATTCAGGAGCTGAAAAGCACTTCAAAGCAATAAAAGAATGAAAGTCTCAAAACTCGGATTCTAATGGCTAAATCTGATCAGTAGAGTATGGATTAGATGATTTACAGTTGATTTGAGTCAGTGTGTCCTGTTTTAGGCTGAAATCTAAGTCAAAGTCATGTAAAGTGAACTAGTACAATGTCAAACATTGTAAATACATTGAAAACGCTATTCCTGAGCTGAAAAGCACTTCAAAGCAATAAAAGAATGAAAGTCTCAAAACTCGGAATCTAATGGCTAAATCTGGTCAGTAGAGTATGGATTAGATGATTTACAGTTGATTTGAGTCAGTGTGACCTGTTTTAGGCTGAAATCTAAGTCAAAGTAAAGTCATGTGAACTAGTACAATGCCAAACATTGAAAACGCTATTCCTGAGCTGAAAAGCACTTCAAAGCAATAAAAGAATGAAAGTCTCAAAACTCGGAATCTAATGGCTAAATCTGGTCAGTAGAGTATGGATTAGATGATTTACAGTTGATTTGAGTCAGTGTGACCTGTTTTAGGCTGAAATATAAGTCAAAGTCATGTTAAGTGAACTAATACAATGCCAAACATTGTAAATGCATTGAAAACGCTATTCCTGAGCTGAAAAGCACTTCAAAGCAATAAAAGAAAGAAAGTCTCAAAACTCGGAATCTAGTGGCTAAATCTGGTCAGTAGAGTATGGATTAGATCATTTACAGTTGATTTAAGTCAGTGTGACCTGTTTTAGGCTGAAATATAAGTCAAAGTCATGTTAAGTGAACTAATACAATGCCAAACATTGTAAATGCATTGAAAACGCTATTCCTGAGCTGAAAAGCACTTCAAAGCAATAAAAGAATGAAAGTCTCAAAACTCGGAATCTAATGGCTAAATCTGGTCAGTAGAGTATGGATTAGATGATTTACAGTTGATTTGAGTCAGTGTGACCTGTTTTAGGCTGAAATCTAAGTCAAAGTAAAGTCATGTGAACTAGTACAATGCCAAACATTGAAAACGCTATTCAGGAGCTGAAAAGCACTTCAAAGCAATAAAAGAATGAAAGTCTCAAAACTCGGAATCTAATGGCTAAATATGGTCAGTACAGTATGGATTAGATCATTTACAGTTGATTTGAGTCAGTGTGCCCTGTTTTAGGCTGAAATCTAAGTCAAAGTCATGTAAAGTGAACTAGTACAATGCCAGACATTATAAATGCATTGAAAACGCTATTCAGGAGCTGAAATGCACTTTAAAGCAATAAAAGAATGAAAGTCTCAAAACTCGGAATCTAATGGCTAAATATGGTCAGTAGAGTATGGATTAGATCATTTACAGTTGATTTGAGTCAGTGCGCCCTGTTTTAGGCTGAAATATAAGTCAAAGTTATGTAAAGTGAACTAGTACAATGCCAAGCATTGTAAATGCATTGAAAACGCTATTCCTGAGCTGAAAAGCACTTCAAAGCAATAAAAGAATGAAAGTCTCAAAACTCGGAATCTAATGGCTAAATCTGGTCAGTAGAGTATGGATTAGATGATTTACAGTTGATTTGAGTCAGTGTAACCTGCTTTAGGTAGAAATCTAAGTCAACGTCATGTAAAGTGAACTAGTACAATGCCAGACATTATAAATGCATTGAAAACGCTATTCAGGAGCTGAAATGCACTTTAAAGCAATAAAAGAATGAAAGTCTCAAAACTCGGAATCTAATGGCTAAATATGGTCAGTAGAGTATGGATTAGATCATTTACAGTTGATTTGAGTCAGTGCGCCCTGTTTTAGGCTGAAATATAAGTCAAAGTTATGTAAAGTGAACTAGTACAATGCCAAGCATTGTAAATGCATTGAAAACGCTATTCCTGAGCTGAAAAGCACTTCAAAGCAATAAAAGAATGAAAGTCTCAAAACTCGGAATCTAATGGCTAAATCTGGTCAGTAGAGTATGGATTAGATGATTTACAGTTGATTTGAGTCAGTGTAACCTGCTTTAGGTAGAAATCTAAGTCAACGTCATGTAAAGTGAACTAGTACAATGCCAGACATTATAAATGCATTGAAAACGCTATTCAGGAGCTGAAATGCACTTTAAAGCAATAAAAGAATGAAAGTCTCAAAACTCGGAATCTAATGGCTAAATATGGTCAGTAGAGTATGGATTAGATCATTTACAGTTGATTTGAGTCAGTGTGCCCTGTTTTAGGCTGAAATATAAGTCAAAGTCATGTAAAGTGAACTAGTACAATGCCAAACATTGTAAATGCATTGAAAACGCTATTCAGGAGCTGAGAAGCACTTTAAAGCAATAAAAGAATGAAAGTCTCAAAACTCGGATTCTAATGGCTAAATCTGATCAGTAGAGTATGGATTAGATGATTTACAGTTGATTTGAGTCAGTGTAACCTGCTTTAGGTAGAAATCTAAGTCAACGTCATGTAAAGTGAACTAGTACAATGCCAGACATTATAAATGCATTGAAAACGCTATTCAGGAGCTGAAATGCACTTTAAAGCAATAAAAGAATGAAAGTCTCAAAACTCGGAATCTAATGGCTAAATATGGTCAGTAGAGTATGGATTAGATCATTTACAGTTGATTTGAGTCAGTGTGCCCTGTTTTAGGCTGAAATATAAGTCAAAGTCATGTAAAGTGAACTAGTACAATGCCAAACATTGTAAATGCATTGAAAACGCTATTCAGGAGCTGAGAAGCACTTTAAAGCAATAAAAGAATGAAAGTCTCAAAACTCGGATTCTAATGGCTAAATCTGATCAGTAGAGTATGGATTAGATGATTTACAGTTGATTTGAGTCAGTGTAACCTGCTTTAGGTAGAAATCTAAGTCAACGTCATGTAAAGTGAACTAGTACAATGCCAGACATTATAAATGCATTGAAAACGCTATTCAGGAGCTGAAATGCACTTTAAAGCAATAAAAGAATGAAAGTCTCAAAACTCGGAATCTAATGGCTAAATATGGTCAGTAGAGTATGGATTAGATCATTTACAGTTGATTTGAGTCAGTGTGCCCTGTTTTAGGCTGAAATATAAGTCAAAGTCATGTAAAGTGAACTAGTACAATGCCAAACATTGTAAATGCATTGAAAACGCTATTCCTGAGCTGAAAAGCACTTCAAAGCAATAAAAGAATGAAAGTCTCAAAACTCGGAATCTAACGGCTAAATATGGTCAGTAGGGTATGGATTAGATCATTTACAGTTGATTTGAGTCAGTGTGTCCTGTTTTAGGCTGAAATATAAGTCAAAGTCATGTTAAGTGAACTAATACAATGCCAAACATTGTAAATGCATTGAAAACGCTATTCCTGAGCTGAAAAGCACTTCAAAGCAATAAAAGAATGAAAGTCTCAAAACTCGGAATCTAATGGCTAAATCTGGTCAGTAGAGTATGGATTAGATGATTTACAGTTGATTTGAGTCAGGGTGTCCTGTTTTAGGCTGAAATCTAAGTCAAAGTAAAGTCATGTGAACTAGTACAATGCCAAACATTGAAAACGCTATTCAGGAGCTGAAAAGCACTTCAAAGCAATAAAAGAATGAAAGTCTCAAAACTCGGATTCTAATGGCTAAATCTGATCAGTAGAGTATGGATTAGATGATTTACAGTTGATTTGAGTCAGTGTGTCCTGTTTTAGGCTGAAATCTAAGTCAAAGTCATGTAAAGTGAACTAGTACAATGTCAAACATTGTAAATACATTGAAAACGCTATTCCTGAGCTGAAAAGCACTTCAAAGCAATAAAAGAATGAAAGTCTCAAAACTCGGAATCTAATGGCTAAATCTGGTCAGTAGAGTATGGATTAGATGATTTACAGTTGATTTGAGTCAGTGTGACCTGTTTTAGGCTGAAATCTAAGTCAAAGTAAAGTCATGTGAACTAGTACAATGCCAAACATTGAAAACGCTATTCAGGAGCTGAAAAGCACTTCAAAGCAATAAAAGAATGAAAGTCTCAAAACTCGGAATCTAATGGCTAAATCTGGTCAGTAGAGTATGGATTAGATGATTTACAGTTGATTTGAGTCAGTGTGACCTGTTTTAGGCTGAAATCTAAGTCAAAGTCATGTAAAGTGAACTAGTACAATGTCAAACATTGTAAATACATTGAAAACGCTATTCCTGAGCTGAAAAGCACTTCAAAGCAATAAAAGAATGAAAGTCTCAAAACTCGGAATCTAATGGCTAAATCTGGTCAGTAGAGTATGGATTAGATGATTTACAGTTGATTTGAGTCAGTGTGACCTGTTTTAGGCTGAAATCTAAGTCAAAGTAAAGTCATGTGAACTAGTACAATGCCAAACATTGAAAACGCTATTCAGGAGCTGAAAAGCACTTCAAAGCAATAAAAGAATGAAAGTCTCAAAACTCGGAATCTAATGGCTAAATCTGGTCAGTAGAGTATGGATTAGATGATTTACAGTTGATTTGAGTCAGTGTGACCTGTTTTAGGCTGAAATATAAGTCAAAGTCATGTTAAGTGAACTAATACAATGCCAAACATTGTAAATGCATTGAAAACGCTATTCCTGAGCTGAAAAGCACTTCAAAGCAATAAAAGAAAGAAAGTCTCAAAACTCGGAATCTAGTGGCTAAATCTGGTCAGTAGAGTATGGATTAGATCATTTACAGTTGATTTAAGTCAGTGTGACCTGTTTTAGGCTGAAATATAAGTCAAAGTCATGTTAAGTGAACTAATACAATGCCAAACATTGTAAATGCATTGAAAACGCTATTCCTGAGCTGAAAAGCACTTCAAAGCAATAAAAGAATGAAAGTCTCAAAACTCGGAATCTAATGGCTAAATCTGGTCAGTAGAGTATGGATTAGATGATTTACAGTTGATTTGAGTCAGTGTGACCTGTTTTAGGCTGAAATCTAAGTCAAAGTAAAGTCATGTGAACTAGTACAATGCCAAACATTGAAAACGCTATTCAGGAGCTGAAAAGCACTTCAAAGCAATAAAAGAATGAAAGTCTCAAAACTCGGAATCTAATGGCTAAATATGGTCAGTACAGTATGGATTAGATCATTTACAGTTGATTTGAGTCAGTGTGCCCTGTTTTAGGCTGAAATCTAAGTCAAAGTCATGTAAAGTGAACTAGTACAATGCCAGACATTATAAATGCATTGAAAACGCTATTCAGGAGCTGAAATGCACTTTAAAGCAATAAAAGAATGAAAGTCTCAAAACTCGGAATCTAATGGCTAAATATGGTCAGTAGAGTATGGATTAGATCATTTACAGTTGATTTGAGTCAGTGCGCCCTGTTTTAGGCTGAAATATAAGTCAAAGTTATGTAAAGTGAACTAGTACAATGCCAAGCATTGTAAATGCATTGAAAACGCTATTCCTGAGCTGAAAAGCACTTCAAAGCAATAAAAGAATGAAAGTCTCAAAACTCGGAATCTAATGGCTAAATCTGGTCAGTAGAGTATGGATTAGATGATTTACAGTTGATTTGAGTCAGTGTAACCTGCTTTAGGTAGAAATCTAAGTCAACGTCATGTAAAGTGAACTAGTACAATGCCAGACATTATAAATGCATTGAAAACGCTATTCAGGAGCTGAAATGCACTTTAAAGCAATAAAAGAATGAAAGTCTCAAAACTCGGAATCTAATGGCTAAATATGGTCAGTAGAGTATGGATTAGATCATTTACAGTTGATTTGAGTCAGTGCGCCCTGTTTTAGGCTGAAATATAAGTCAAAGTTATGTAAAGTGAACTAGTACAATGCCAAGCATTGTAAATGCATTGAAAACGCTATTCCTGAGCTGAAAAGCACTTCAAAGCAATAAAAGAATGAAAGTCTCAAAACTCGGAATCTAATGGCTAAATCTGGTCAGTAGAGTATGGATTAGATGATTTACAGTTGATTTGAGTCAGTGTAACCTGCTTTAGGTAGAAATCTAAGTCAACGTCATGTAAAGTGAACTAGTACAATGCCAGACATTATAAATGCATTGAAAACGCTATTCAGGAGCTGAAATGCACTTTAAAGCAATAAAAGAATGAAAGTCTCAAAACTCGGAATCTAATGGCTAAATATGGTCAGTAGGGTATGGATTAGATCATTTACAGTTGATTTGAGTCAGTGTGCCCTGTTTTAGGCTGAAATATAAGTCAAAGTCATGTAAAGTGAACTAGTACAATGCCAAACATTGTAAATGCATTGAAAACGCTATTCAGGAGCTGAGAAGCACTTTAAAGCAATAAAAGAATGAAAGTCTCAAAACTCGGATTCTAATGGCTAAATCTGATCAGTAGAGTATGGATTAGATGATTTACAGTTGATTGAGTCAGTGTAACCTGCTTTAGGTAGAAATCTAAGTCAACGTCATGTAAAGTGAACTAGTACAATGCCAGACATTATAAATGCATTGAAAACGCTATTCAGGAGCTGAAATGCACTTTAAAGCAATAAAAGAATGAAAGTCTCAAAACTCGGAATCTAATGGCTAAATATGGTCAGTAGAGTATGGATTAGATCATTTACAGTTGATTTGAGTCAGTGTGCCCTGTTTTAGGCTGAAATATAAGTCAAAGTCATGTAAAGTGAACTAGTACAATGCCAAACATTGTAAATGCATTGAAAACGCTATTCAGGAGCTGAGAAGCACTTTAAAGCAATAAAAGAATGAAAGTCTCAAAACTCGGATTCTAATGGCTAAATCTGATCAGTAGAGTATGGATTAGATGATTTACAGTTGATTGAGTCAGTGTAACCTGCTTTAGGTAGAAATCTAAGTCAACGTCATGTAAAGTGAACTAGTACAATGCCAGACATTATAAATGCATTGAAAACGCTATTCAGGAGCTGAAATGCACTTTAAAGCAATAAAAGAATGAAAGTCTCAAAACTCGGAATCTAATGGCTAAATATGGTCAGTAGAGTATGGATTAGATCATTTACAGTTGATTTGAGTCAGTGTGCCCTGTTTTAGGCTGAAATATAAGTCAAAGTCATGTAAAGTGAACTAGTACAATGCCAAACATTGTAAATGCATTGAAAACGCTATTCAGGAGCTGAGAAGCACTTTAAAGCAATAAAAGAATGAAAGTCTCAAAACTCGGATTCTAATGGCTAAATCTGATCAGTAGAGTATGGATTAGATGATTTACAGTTGATTTGAGTCAGTGTAACCTGCTTTAGGTAGAAATCTAAGTCAACGTCATGTAAAGTGAACTAGTACAATGCCAGACATTATAAATGCATTGAAAACGCTATTCAGGAGCTGAAATGCACTTTAAAGCAATAAAAGAATGAAAGTCTCAAAACTCGGAATCTAATGGCTAAATATGGTCAGTAGAGTATGGATTAGATCATTTACAGTTGATTTGAGTCAGTGTGCCCTGTTTTAGGCTGAAATATAAGTCAAAGTCATGTAAAGTGAACTAGTACAATGCCAAACATTGTAAATGCATTGAAAACGCTATTCCTGAGCTGAAAAGCACTTCAAAGCAATAAAAGAATGAAAGTCTCAAAACTCGGAATCTAACGGCTAAATATGGTCAGTAGGGTATGGATTAGATCATTTACAGTTGATTTGAGTCAGTGTGTCCTGTTTTAGGCTGAAATATAAGTCAAAGTCATGTTAAGTGAACTAATACAATGCCAAACATTGTAAATGCATTGAAAACGCTATTCCTGAGCTGAAAAGCACTTCAAAGCAATAAAAGAATGAAAGTCTCAAAACTCGGAATCTAATGGCTAAATCTGGTCAGTAGAGTATGGATTAGATGATTTACAGTTGATTTGAGTCAGGGTGTCCTGTTTTAGGCTGAAATCTAAGTCAAAGTAAAGTCATGTGAACTAGTACAATGCCAAACATTGAAAACGCTATTCAGGAGCTGAAAAGCACTTCAAAGCAATAAAAGAATGAAAGTCTCAAAACTCGGATTCTAATGGCTAAATCTGATCAGTAGAGTATGGATTAGATGATTTACAGTTGATTTGAGTCAGTGTGTCCTGTTTTAGGCTGAAATCTAAGTCAAAGTCATGTAAAGTGAACTAGTACAATGTCAAACATTGTAAATACATTGAAAACGCTATTCCTGAGCTGAAAAGCACTTCAAAGCAATAAAAGAATGAAAGTCTCAAAACTCGGAATCTAATGGCTAAATCTGGTCAGTAGAGTATGGATTAGATGATTTACAGTTGATTTGAGTCAGTGTGACCTGTTTTAGGCTGAAATCTAAGTCAAAGTAAAGTCATGTGAACTAGTACAATGCCAAACATTGAAAACGCTATTCAGGAGCTGAAAAGCACTTCAAAGCAATAAAAGAATGAAAGTCTCAAAACTCGGAATCTAATGGCTAAATCTGGTCAGTAGAGTATGGATTAGATGATTTACAGTTGATTTGAGTCAGTGTGACCTGTTTTAGGCTGAAATATAAGTCAAAGTCATGTTAAGTGAACTAATACAATGCCAAACATTGTAAATGCATTGAAAACGCTATTCCTGAGCTGAAAAGCACTTCAAAGCAATAAAAGAATGAAAGTCTCAAAACTCGGAATCTAATGGCTAAATCTGGTCAGTAGAGTATGGATTAGATGATTTACAGTTGATTTGAGTCAGTGTGACCTGTTTTAGGCTGAAATATAAGTCAAAGTCATGTAAAGTGAACTAGTACAATGTCAAACATTGTAAATACATTGAAAACGCTATTCCTGAGCTGAAAAGCACTTCAAAGCAATAAAAGAAAGAAAGTCTCAAAACTCGGAATCTAGTGGCTAAATCTGGTCAGTAGAGTATGGATTAGATCATTTACAGTTGATTTAAGTCAGTGTGACCTGTTTTAGGCTGAAATATAAGTCAAAGTCATGTTAAGTGAACTAATACAATGCCAAACATTGTAAATGCATTGAAAACGCTATTCCTGAGCTGAAAAG